>NC_051160.1:84999576-85048424 GCF_013339745.2 Dermacentor silvarum
ATTAACTCATCGCGTCAAAGCACGTAACCTGGGTTTATTGTCTCAAATACATTACACCTAAAGTGCAAATCGAGTTTGGAAGCACGTTCGCATGTTCACGAAAACAGCCAGCAATTTTTGTTAGGAAGACGTTGGTACAGTAGAAAGAAACGTAACAAGAACCGTAACTAAATGACCTGCTTTTGGGAATATGCCATCTGGCGTGAAACCGCCAAACTAAGCAGCGACAAAGGGATAAAAAAATAGCGGTGCCGCTGGCTTCGAACATGCGAACTCACAATTGTGGTATCAGTGATCCTAATCTGTGGTCACGCAGAACGCTCGGCTATCGGTTCGACGTGTTGCGGGAGGCAAAAACTAGGTTTATATACGTACCACAATAAATTCTGCGACCTTGTTATGAAAACTGCGATTTTGGAACGACTTTTTCGCCATTTCAAGAGCTGCTGCTGCAACTAGCTGAAAGCTGAGTCATTCAAGTTGATAAATCCCCGGTAATACGTCGATCGATGCAATAGGCTCATCGCAAATTGCTTTTTACTGGCCAAAAAGCCTCCAAAATTTGGCCTTTTCCATAGACTCCCATACTTCGAACTTCGCCCGCAATTTGGAACGGGTTTTCTGTCGTAAATAATGGTACCGCTTCCATGAGATGTCGGGCTAAGCTCCTAGAGCCTATTTCCACGGTAATATTTTGAAAGATGGCTTCTATGATTAGTTATTTGGGGAAAACGACGCTCTCCCATAGAAAATGCGCATGTTCTCAGAGGCGGCCGCTAGAGGCGCTGTTCGACGATGTCCCGATGCTATTTGAGGCTCGAGCCGGTTGCCTAAGGACGAAAACATATCGGAACAAATATTCGGAACTAGATGAGACATGTGTATGCTGCAGTAAAGATCCAGAGACCACTCAGCACATCCTAATGGAATGCGACGGGATCCACCCAGCGAGAACCGTAGGTAACGTGCAACTCCCAGAAGCGCTTGGGTTTAAAGTGGAAGGAAACATAAACAGATCAGCCGTAGAGATCAGCAAGAGACGATTAGAGTACTGGTGGAAAAAAAGCAGGGAAAAGATCGATACGACCTGATCTCTTAAAATCATAGGCAGCGGTACAAGCTACATTTTTGAAAAAGGTATACAAAAATGCGAGATAAAGAACATGTGTAGTATACCTGATTAAATCAAGCAGGCTAGGTGACTATTTGTCGCCACCCCGTTTCAAAGGGGATGCCAATAAATCATCATCATCATCATCCAGATTCCTGGTATTCGAAAATACCAGATGTACAGATGAAGCTAAAGCCCAGGACTAATAAAGAGACCATTGGCTTGATTTAAAATTTATGCACAAATGACCACCACGCAGGCCATTGTTGGGGAGATCAGTGGCTGTGGCTATTGTACTGGATTCCTTTTCTACTGCCCCAAAAAATGATATTGATCAAGCTTAAAACAATCATTGAATTCAACCGGGGCTAACATATAGGCAGAAACTTGGAGGTTAACGAAAAATGTTAGGCCTAAAGTTGACAGTCAGGAAGAAGGCGGTTTGATCAGAGAGCAAACAGGGATAACCGATGTTCTGGTTCACAATACTAGAAAAAAAATGGAGCTGGGCAGGTCATATAATACGTAGGAGGTATAAGCGGTGGACCATTAGAGTTACAAAATGGGTACCAAGAGAAGGCAAGTGCACTCGAGCACGGCAGAAAACTAGCCGTTGTGATGAAGCAATAAAATTTGCATGCGCAAGTTGAGATCAGCCTGCGCAACAAAGGGGTAATTGGATATCGCAGGGAGAGGCCTTCGTCCTGCAGTGGACCTAAGTATGCGCTGATGATGATGATGGTCACTGCTTATTGTGTAATTGGTAGAGTCCTGAGCTGCTCTGCTGACCAAACAGAATTGGAAAATAGTTAATGGTAAGTTCGGTAACAGGGTATGAGGCACGGAGGTTTGTTCCTTTCTTAAACAAGCTCATTTCACTCCAAATTGGGTCGCTGGGTATCGACAATTGGGTCGCTTTTTGGTACCAACTTGTGTCACTGCGAATATACCCATGCACATGTGCTCCTCATCAGCGAACGTCGTTGACGATAACTTTGAGACACTGGGTTTGGCCCAGTCGATATGTGCGCTATTCAATGCAAAAAATCCTTCCGTGTTGAACCATGCAGGGAGGAAACAAAAACATGTCATATATAAATAAAAAAATCGGGATAGCTTGCACTAGTGGTGCAAGTCTAAAGACACAGCTCAGCTGATCAGTTCCTAGCTAGTCATGGCTATACGAAGTGATGTTTAGTTATACGAAGTAATGAAAGTGATGCTAAGTTGTACGAAGTGCATAAGCATTTCCTCCTTGTTCATGGCATCGGGGAACGCCTCGCTAAGCACTTGCAGTCCGAGCACACCTAGCGGAAGTGGTGTGAAAGCTATACACAGTGTACGGGCGGCGCGCAGCAGACGAAACGCCGGGATGGCGTCACGGCGGATGCGCAGTAGCGCGCAGCTGGTGGCAGCACGGCCGAATCGCCACCAGAGGCGCCTGCTGCAATCACGGATACCGCGAGCGTTCGGCGCTAATGCAGAGAAACGTGGAAGCGCGGTTTGTGTCCGCTGCACCTCTGCGCGTTGTGTCGTTGGTGCTGCTACAATTTGTTTCTCTCTCTGTCTCATTATAATTTTCTCTTTATCTATCCCGAGCATAGCGCGCGACGCTCCGCGAAGTGGTTGCTAGGCAACATAGTGCCAGGCAGCTTTGGCGTCGCTGGTTGCTATGGCTAAGGAACGGCTGGCTTTTTGTGAAACACGCACGGTTACGGCTGGCTTATACAGCTTCGCTGTTAAAAGTGTCACAATAAATATGTACACTCGCGCCACGCGCGGACTTCGGGGCTGTTCCGATAGATGGCAAACCGTGTTCATACGGAAGTGCGAAACTAGATTCGGTTACGTAAATGCCTCAGACATGAAGCGATTTGGATCGGCGAATGCCGCTACAGTGTTTCAATGCTAATCGCAGTAAAGTCGAACTTCGTAAGATCATCCATAAGACAGGTTTTCTAGAATATTTTTACAACTTTTTTGAAAGTAGAATTGCTTACTGATTCCTCCGCTAATCACTTCAGCAATTAAAGAAACTGTTTATATCATTCTTTTATCAGAACCATGTTTTTTCAGAAGGAAAATCTGGGGTGATTTAACAAACCACATTGACATAAGAACCGTTCCAAAATTCTCATATTTCATTGCTATTTTGGTTTTAGTCTAAGCGCGTCAACAACGGAAGAATAAAATAGCAATGAAATAAAATGTTGGCACACTAAAGTGCGTCAACAACAGAAAAATAAAATAGCAATGAAATAAAATGTTGACACACTAAAGTGCGTCAACAACGGAAGCACAAAATAGCAATGAAATAAATATTGACAAAATAAAGTGCGGCAACAACGGAAGAGTAAAATGGCAATAAAATAAAATGTTGATGCACTAAACTGCGTCAACAACGAAAGCCTAACCTAGAAATGAAATAAGATGTTGACGCACGAAAGTACGTCAACAACGGAAGAATAAAATAGCAATGAAATAAAATGTTGACACACTAAAGTGCGTCAACAGCGGTAGAAAAAAAAAATGGCAATCAAAAAAATGTTGACACACTCAAGTGCGTTAACAACGGAAGAATAAAATAGCAATGAAATAAAATGTTGACACACTAAAGTGCGTCAATAAGGGAAGAAGAAAATAGCAGTGAAATTAATTGTTCACGCAGTAAAGTGAGTCAACATTTCAAAAGTATAGCTTTCTTTAAACACGTGTGCAGCTTATGCCAAAACATAAACATAAAGAATGCAAGTGCGAACACTAAACGCTTCATGCCTTTCAAGCCCTAGTAGAAATACCAAACTGCATCAATAAATGTCTATTTCAGCTCCTGTAAGTTCATTTCCCCATACAGAGTAGTGCAAAATAAGTATTTTACGTATGGTATGACCGTTACTTTTCTGTGCATGGATGCCAACGCCCCTGTACTTTCTGTCGACCGACGGAATGGCATCGGCATGGGATGCGCTGTAGGTGCTGTTCAGATGAATGGATACTCAAAAGGAAAGCTATGTGTCCGGTAGAGTATATAGGGTATGAAATCGTATAAACTATCTGTTCACTGCGCGTCTGTCTGGTCTGTTTCTTTTCTTGGATCGCCTGCAATTTGCGCCACACAGAAATGTAAACAATTAGGCTTAGCCCTGAATATCCTTAAATAGAAGCGGTTCCGCAAAAATTTTCACGGTAATTTATCCATTAACGTTAATCAATGCAAACCGTACTCATGATTTTAACAGCAGAGCTGTTTAAGCTCTTGGTTGCGCCGCGTAGTGCGAACAAAAGGGCGGCTGGCGATGACATCAACGCGCGTTGCCTAGCAACCACCTCGCAGAACGGCGTGTGCTTCGCCTCCTCTCCGTTCCGTGCACATGTTGCCTTGACATGGGACCTTAGGTATAGGGAAGGTTAAGGAGAGGGAATTATCGCTTAACGGTAATCATTGTAAACCATACGTGTGGTTTTTAATTTGTACTATAAACGGGCCCGCGAGCATCTTTGTACCTCAGCCTGAGGTATTAAGTGTATAAATCTCGACCAAATTCAATAACAGCCACCTGCCGTGGTGTTGTAGAGGGTTGGACGTGGCGCGTGTAAGTCCGAGGGCGTGCGATCAAATTGCCGTTGATGGGCGCGTAATGCACCATCACCCGTGTACCACGCATTGCGTACTCGTTAAAGAAGCCCAGGAGGTCAAACTTTTCCATAGTCCACCATTATGGCGTGTATATTATTGATATCGTTCTTTTCCCGCATCAAACCTCAGAATTGATTATTTTACTATTATCCCCTTTGGCGATTTTTACGTGTGATTTTTACGTAATCTGCTAACACGATTGCCGGAAATGTTTTTGCTAATATAAATTTAAACATACTGGAGTTGGCCTCATTAACGAAATAATTAATTGGCTTACTTATATTATGCTTTAGCCAAATAAGCCATTCAGTGGTGGGATGGGCGCTACAACGTGAAAAGCAATACTGATGACATCTGCAGAACATTGGCTGTGCTACATATTAACAAAAGTAAAAAAAGATGAGCCAAGTACATGGGTGTAAAATACTTTATAAGTAAGACAATATCAATATTATTACAATAACTGCGCAAAAACATATAAAGAATCTTTAAAAAATTACTTCAATAAATTCGCCATGAAAACAGCACTGGCAGAAACATGGGCTTATCCGAAGTCGAAATAGGAGCAACATATTCTTACTTGAATCGGTTGTAGCCGAAAAAAATCGTTAACAAGTTGATCATCAAACGTAATGTCAAGCAACAACATTTTGTCAGCGTTTTCAACTACGAAATAAATTCAATTCACGCACATGGAAGGACATCTCGAAAGCTTTTCATGTAACCGAATTGATCAACTTGCCTTTCATTTGAAGTGCGGCGATGTTTGCTTTCGGATTTACTAATCATCACCTTACTTTATATCATATGCAACATGGACGCCTCGTTCAGCAAGTCCAAGAGGTACTTTTATAGATCAGATGAAGCTATAATATTCATGCAACTGTCGTACACTATCGAATTCCTCTCCGTCCTCGAACGTGATGCTGTCGTTTCGCAGCTATTGATTTATTCTTGTAAGGCACTAGAATATTGTCTTGCGCCGTACTAGAGCAAGTTCCGTTTCTTTATTTCTATTGGGATATTGGGAACGCCTCTTTGTTCCTCCAGCATCCAACCTCTGTGCTCCAAAAATGTTCACGAGACGTTATTGTCGACATGGACTTCCTGAACCAACATGTTGCAATCATTGACCTGAAGATGAAGTCGGCAACGCTATTCGAAGATCACGCGATACCGGCGTAGAGCTCTCGGTGTCACAATGCTTTGAGTGTGCTCGAAGATCGCCTGTATACCTCCTCGCTCCAGAAACATTTCCTCGGCGCCGAAAAACCCCCATACGTAGAATGCGTCATGTAAGGCAACTAAAGTCTACAGCTCGACCATGAAACTTGTGCTGAAAGAAGAATCGCTCGATTGCAAGAAGCGAACGCAAAAGTGATGCTGACACATTCCAACAAGGAGTTCAAGCACATCAACAAGGGCCTGAAGATCGCACACATCGAGGTAATTGTTGAACCCAGCAATAGGTTTGTCCTCTAGCATTCCACCATATCTACTTCGACGGCCGAAGTTCTCGAGCCAGCTTTCGACATAAACTCTAGTCTTCCCAGGCATCTATAGGATAAGCTTCGAAGTATTCTACACCTGTACCAAGACTGCTTTACAGCGTCATCAAAGATTCAACAAACGCCAAAATGCTAGGCATTGCACAACGCTTCATGACGAAATCATCCAACCGTCGAAAAGCCCGTGGGCATCTCCAGTTGTTTTGGTAAAGAAGGATGTGAGTCTGCATTTTTGCGTCGATTATCGTCGCCTCAGCAAAGTCACCTAAAATTACGTATGCCAAGCCAAGCCACTACGACGGATGGACGCACTGGACCGACTCTAAGAATAAAAACATTTTTTTTCACCTTTAGAGTGGCCAGTGACCAATCTAAGCCAACCAGAGGGACTGGTAGAAGTCTGCCTTAATTACGGCATATGGCCTCTCAGAATTCAAGGTTATGCCGTTTGGCCTTTTCTCGGCACCTTAAACATTCCAGCGCATGATGGATACGGTCCTGGCAGGCCTAAAGTGGCAGACGTGTCTCGTCTACTTGAATGACATCGTCGTCTTTGCCAGAAATTTTGACGATCAGCTGAGGCAGCTTGGAACAGTTGTGAACGCAATCAAATCAACAAGCTTCCCACACTGCTTCCGAAAATTCTGGACCTTTACCAATTCTACCTTTCTGTAACCTTCTGTAACCGGTGGCAGTATTTCTGCAGTTCGGGAGCGGTACTTCAGCATTAGGCACATCCATTTGCAGTGTTTCTTACCACGCCCGTCGTAGCCTCGAACAACGACTGTCTTTCCCGTAAATATATACGCTCTCTGCTTTGGCTCTGCTTTTTTTTATAATTGAAACCGAAGTGGCGCCGTCTACGAGACCTCGCATTGTCTCACAGTCCACTTCGAGTTGTAAGCAATGTAAGTGGTCCAGCAGTCGTATATGCAATAAATTGACAACACAAGTTGCACGGTGTCATTTGCTGTAGAGCAATGATTAGAATTTTGTTCTGATTCATCCTGCTCTTCATCTTTTGACTCTGTGGGTTTCTCTGCGAGAGTTATAGGTCTTGCGATGCTCGCGCCAAAGTTAGACCAGGCACCTTCATGCACCGATGGTCACTTCTCATGTAAGCCAGTAACGCTTGGCTCGTCTGATCTTGTAGCTTAGTTTAGTCCAGAATTACGGAAATAGCTTTAGTAGCTCCAGCAGCACTTTGAGCGCTTTCGGTCCTTTTGCAAAACCATCTCTTTGAAGAGAGAGATAAATAAGATGCGAAAGGCAGGGAGGGTAACCGGAAGGTGGATATCCAGTTTGCCACCCTGCACTGGGGAAGGCATAAGGGGAGTCAGAAATATACAGAAAAATGCATACACATAGAAAGACAGCGAGATTTTAAAAAACACGCACATACACACACAAGGGAACTCAGGAGCGTCACAGCCGTTCAAACAGCTCGCTTGAACGGAGGAACTTCACCGGCGCCCTCGTCGAATTTCTAGGCAAGCGTTGGACGACGTGCGCAAGAAGCGACGACAGCGACAGTCCAGTTTCAGCGAAGCATAGCCGGCGCAGTTTCTAAAAAAATATTCCACTGCCGTGCTGGACTTTAAACGGTACAATAGTAACTCTTGCCACCGCACAACCGGTTTCTTGCTGATAGTCAGAAGGAAAGTCTCCTTCAATTTAAACCAAGGTTCAAGCTTTTATTGCAAAAGTTGCCCCTCGTGCTACTTTCTTGCTATCCCGCTAACGAATGATCGCGTGTTGATCACCCTGTCTTTATCGGAGAACCATCCATTGTGCTTCGCAGCTTGTTCATAGAAAGCTTTACACCCTTCTGGACTGTCGGATGAGCCGTCGAACGTTTCAGGACGTGCTATTTGTGATGAATGAATTGCCCGCTTGGTTAATGCAGAATCGAAATTCTGAATAATAAAGCTTTGCTGCGACATTTGCTGTTGTTGTATTATGTGACTCGAAGAATAGTTGCTGGCTCGTCAGATGTAGCCTGCTGTAGCATGAGACCTCTTTCTAGTGGTGACAACACTATCTTGCTGAACAAACGCAGCGGAATGTTTACTTTCAGGTATCTCGCCCCAAAAATTTATCTAAAGACAGTGAGGCTTCAGCCAGAATGACCTTCAGAAGCTCCATCTGTAGTGATGTGTTTGGGAAGTCAATGGCGGCTTCGTCCATGACCTGATATTTCTTTAATACCACAGAGGTGCTGTGGTTCTCCGCAAAGAAAGTCACCCGCATATTGGGTCTTGTCGCCGGCTGGCCAAAATATGTAAGAAGCCAGCACTCTATGCAATACGACCGAACTCTGAGCATGCTTCAAATTTTGTTAGCTTTCTCATAAGAACGGATCACGATGTGCGCACTTCAAGTTTGATGTGCGCACACTTTCTAAAGCACTGGTTGTTGGTACGTAGGCCGTAGATCCTAGGCAAACAAGAAAAAAATAAACATGAGCGTAGTACTTGTGATTCCAAAGGGCAATCTTTGCACGTAACATTAAAATTTTTCTGACGAGTGCTGGGATATGTCCATAAATCAAAGCCAGTGATTAGCTTGAATATTTATATTTCAGCAGCAGTTTGCTTAACTTTTGTCAGCTTCAGCAGTGCGAGGTTGAGTGATTGAAGCACCATAAGCACAATAAGCGAACTTGTAATAAGCGAAATAGAATAATCGAACTTATGATAGCAGCGAACACAGCCGCCGATCGTCGAAAATCTGATCTGCGGGTCAAGATCTTCGGCTATTATTCATGACTGGTCGAACGTTCCAGGCTAATCGCCGGTACCCGCATGCCTTCCAGTAACTACTACGCAATTCGTATCGCACATACAATCTGATTACAAAAGGTTCGGCAAGAACATACCCAACATATAGAATGTACGATAAAATTCGAGTAAGTTCAAAATTATGCAGGTACGCTTTTCGCTGAGCGATAACTTTATGTTGTTAGTGGGTGAAATCCAATCCCTGAGAAAAGGATAAGTAAATCTGTCACTGTAATCGGTGATGTACAGTCTACCGATTCTTTAACAGTACCGCGCGAGCGTCCACTGGGCGGCCGGACAGCGCTTTCTAGCTGCACGAAGTGACGAGATCAGCAAGACTAGCGCATGAGCCCCAAGTTGAGTGGAAGCGCAAGTTTCGTCTGCTAGGCTCTTTCCAGAGCACGACACATCCCCTGGCACGATTAATACGGTGCAAGCTCCCCGGCTTATCGGATATAACGGCTTCCAGTGAACTTGCTTGGTGTGCATGCGCTACTCTGGCTGATCTCGACACTTCAAGCTCTTAGAAGGCCCTGACCGGCCACCCAGTCGTGGCTCGCGCAGCAATGTTAAAGAATTGGTTGACTGTACGATGTATTCATTGCAAGGTGCACGCATCTAGCTGCACTGAGCATGTAGTTGTTCCAGCCATCTCCAACACAACGTTCTTTGGACGTGCCGAAAAATGTGTTCACATCTACCTTGGCGTCAATGAAATGAGAGAAAGTAATGGCTCGGCACGTTTATATAAATTCCCCTAAACATAGACATCGTTGCACTTGCCCCTGCTTTTCTTTTTGTGTTCGCTGGTGTGCTCCAGAAAACACTCGTATTGATAGATGACAGCTTATACCATTGATATTGAACAGTCATCAGCTATGACGTCAGGAAGCATCAGATGCAGCCGAAGCATCCAGATTTGTATCCACGCCTGTCGTAAGCAAGGGGTTCCATGGATGTCGCCGCCTGCACATCCCCTCATTAGAAATAGTGCGTGCGGGAGCATGAGACTAGCTGTAGATTCGCGCGAGTGAGCGCTGGTGTGCACTGCAAGCAACAATTCACGCATGTGGGAGTGCCGAGGGTGGCGAAATTTTAATGAAAAGAAGAGCGGCAGACGATCTATTTTTCTGTTTTTAGTTGAGATGCGAACGATTGCAGGTATGCATTTTTATAGCGAATATGTTTATTTGCCTCACTTGCCGATTTTAGTGGTAGAGGTTAGTCAGAGGTCAAAAGTGTGGGTTAGAAGGTAGTTGATGGTCAGTGTTGCGACTTGCGACAGAAAGCTGTCGAAGGAAACGCCATCTGGTATTGAGAAACGAATTACGGGGATAGGTGAAAGGGGGATGAGCACACCAATGATTGTTGATGGTTGGCGCACAATTTTCAGTCAACTGCTTCCCGAAACAGAAAAAAGAGGAAAAAGTTCGTCAAATTCTTTTAAAATGAAATAACGGGCTTGCTATAAGTTGGCAATCTTGCCATTACGTGTGAGAGAAATGTTGTCAAGCAAGGAATAGTGAGCCTAAAATTTCTCTTAGAATGCTGATTTACAAAACAGATCCAGGACAGTTTTTTTTTCATTTATTCTCTATAATAATTATACTGAATAAACGGGTGCTACTTAGTCGCTCCTTTTCCGTTAAAATAGACATAGCCTTCCAATTATTTCTATATAAGCAATGCAGCCAGCTGAGTGATGTTTAGCAACTCGCCTTCTGGTCCACAAGTGGACACAAATTATGAAGCAAGAGTTAGAAATGTACGAGTATGCCTCGTTAGCGCATAGAAACCCCCTGGTGATGCATCGAACGTGATCTTGGAACTATAGAGTGCGGGGGAATTATCAAAATGCCGTCTCTTTAAATTGCACCAGTGAATGTTTCGGAATGGTGGGAGTTAGCAGAAAGATTATCCCAGGGTTTCTCACCCGTCAATAATAAGCATACTGAAGCTGGTACATGTTTGGGAATTAGTGCGAGAAAATTGTCGTGTTTTGAGTTCATGAAATCCGAATATCTCAAATTCAACAGTGATAGAGCTACAATACATCCGCCACTTGTCTTAGGCGCCATTGCTGTAAAAAAAATTTCGTGCTGCAAGTTCAACCCTGACATAAAGTGACCAAGAAATCAACGGGATGATCACTGTTCACTCCCTCTCAAAGACATAGGGGACATCCATCAAATCTAAGAAAAGGTAGGATACAATCATCTTCCTTTTTTGATGATTTATTTGTGAACTTATACACAAATCGAAGAAAAAGACAATCCGAGGACGCCTAGCACTTATGAGTTGTGAATGCGAAAACATTATGGTCCAATTGAACGCCATGGAGCGGTCCTTCGAGTGATGAACTCGAAGGCAATGGAACTCGTCGATACGTTTGGCAAGCCTCAAGGCCAGTAACTTCTATTGGTGACGTCTTGATACCTTGCCCGACTGCCATGAAATGTAACGTGAACGCTCCCGAGTAAGCAGGTAAGTTTGACGTCACCATTTCGTCATGACGGGCTTAGCAATGAATATGTCGGTTCAAGTAGCATGGTGTCATAAAGCAGAGTGCAGAGACCTGCTATCAAGGAAGCGCTGCTTTAGCACACTGGCTAAACACACGGCTTCTGAGCGTGGGGTCGTCGGTTCGAAGCTCACTGCCGCAAGCGTTTTAGGTGCGAAGCACCTTTGGCGCCCGGGCTGTCGGCGTCTCCTATCGTAATCGTCGTCGTCGTAGTAACGGTAAGCAAGCTGCTCGTGCTCGCGCTCGGCACGCGCTCGTGCCGAGAGCTCCCGCGTTCGTCGTCGTCGTCTTCCACAGCTGCCTGCGCTGCCGCTCATCATTCCAAAGTAAGATTTCACTTCTCTTCTATCGTCGTAATGGTGAGGCTGCGTGTTTATGGCCCATGGCTTAAAGCAGTATCAGCCCATTAGCGGTGCCTCACTGCATGCTTCGCACCTCTCCAGGTTTCACGTTAGTGAAGCTGCATTGCGCTCTACGGGTCATTTTACACTTACGTATAAAATTTAATTACCCCCTGAAACCTAGCGTATGACTTAACTCGTAGTAAAAGACATCATCAAGCTCGTCCAAAGTACTTGTGACGGCTTGGCCACACGGAGAGTTTTTTTCAAAACTACAAGCAGAAGGAGAAGTAAAACAGCCTAATCAGTGCTTCACTAAATATCGTGGCTTGTGCCATCGTGTTTGTTTTTTTAGGTGCGAAGCACCTAATGCGTCCAGGCTGTCGTCCTCGTAGTCGCGGTAAGCAAGCGGCTCGTGCTCGAGCTCGGCATGCGCTCGTGCCACTGCTCTCGCGTTCGTGATCGCCTTCCAAAGACGACGACGACGAACGCGCGTGCTGAGCGCACACGCACTCGTCGTCGTCGTCTTCCACACGCGTTCGTGCGCGTGCTGAGTGCTCGTGCTCGCGCTCAGCACTCGCGCGTGCCACTGCTCCCGCATTGGTCGTCATCGTCGTCTTGCACAACTGGCTGCTTTGCCGCTCACCATTCCAGCGTAGTATTTCACTTCTCTTCTGTCATCGTAATGGGGAGGCCGCGTTTACGGAGTTATGAGTCATCGTTTAAGGCAGTATGACCCCATTCGCGATGCATCACTGCATGCTTCGCACCTCCCCAGGTTGCACGTTAGTGGAGCTGCATTTCGCTCAATGGGTCATTTGACACTTACGCATAAATTTTATTCACCGCTCAAGCCGAGCCTTTGACTTAATTCATGCTAACTGTAATAACTAATGAAAACTAAAACAGTAAGAAAGGCGTCCATAATGGCCAATTTTTTTTTCTTTGAATTGATTCTGGGTTTTTATACATTAATTTCTTGATAGCGATTACCGAGTCGATGTTAGAATACAGGCGATAGCTGCACGGATAACACAGACTTCATGAGACCGAGGTTGACGTGGCGTTGCGCCGATGCATTCTCCCCTCACGCAACACCCGGTGCGGCAGCAGATGTTCCCGTTTAACCGCTCTGCCCCGACGAAGCGTACAGTTGACGGTGCGTCGCAGCCAATGGGAATTTAGGTGCCTTTTCCGTGCTGCAGACGCTGGCTTTTTCCCCCAATGGGCCATTTGATGTTTTCACATCAAAAAGTCTGACCAGTGGCCATTTCCGCCGCGCATACTTCAGCAAGAAGGCTAAAACAAAAAGGCGAGCAACATCGTTGATTTCTGCACCTCAAAATGTGCCTGAAACACAAAAATAAACTGTAATCAAGAAGAACAACAGGGATCAAGGAGAAATGTGGTGCTATATCGTAGATGTAGGGCGTGAGCGCCGATCACGAGCTGTTGGTGCCGAGACCGTGGCTCTCTTGTGACTGTGCTGGTTTTTCGCCTGCCGCTTGCCGTCAGTACATCGCCTTATCAAAGTAGTGCAGCTGCTGGGTAGCCTCTTCAAACCTGGAGCTCCGAAGCCGGACGTTGCCCACCGCCGCTCCGACAATGCGTGATGACGCGACCCGCAAGGCGCGGCCCAAACGGCCTCGGTCATTAAATTAATTTTTAACACGAAAGTGTTTTATGCCGGGGTCCACCAAGACTTCACTGACGTATTTCCGTCACGGAAATACGTCATAGAACATAATACAAAGAAAGAAACCAGAAGAAAAAGTTCCACAAACATGCAAAATTTGGAAATCGAACCCACGACCTCTCGGTCCGCGACGATAGATCGCCGAGCGTTTAACCCATTGCGCCACAAACGCATTTGCAGACAGCTACACAGACGCGCCTTATATATCTAACACTCCTCCGTGTACCCGCGCTCTTGCTCGGGGCGGTGCTGCCGCCTACGAGCAGAAAAAGTTGTCGCAGTTTCACCTGAAAGGCGAAGCATCAATTGCGATAGCAAACTTGTAGAGAGCTATACGGAGTAATGATATTAGCTTTATCAGCTGTATAAACTTGGACATGCAGCAGCATCGGCAACACGCAGAACTGTTGTCGACGCCATCGGCGTTTTGCCCGCGTTCGCTCAAAATGCGTGCGGCGTTGGTGACTGTTGCCGGAGCCTCTGATATAAATAGACACTTGGTGCCGCAGCTAAACGTCGCCTCCCTTCCCTCCCCCTCCCCCACGGCCTCTCGCTCGTCGGAAGAAGGCGCGTTTGCTCTACATACATGGTGATTGTGAAGGAGAACAGAGACGCCTACTTCTGCAGCCCTTAAGCGAGCACGGCGCAGAACGCGCGTTTGTTCTCCGCCGTGCGTTCACTCCCCGTGAAGGACGCGCCCCTCGCGCGCTTTCACTCGCACATACATCGTTCGGCGCGCGGCGACGTGGCGCTGAGCCGTGCTCCCTCAAGGGCTGCAGAAGATAGCGCCAACCTTTCCCTTTCCCTCAAGAACCACTTATCTATCTATCGGCGACGAGTTCTTCTCCAAATGACGTCATACGGAACCTCACGGCGACGGCGACGCCGACGGCAGAAATCTGCTTTTGAGTGTCCATATAATTGCTATCGCAATAAAAGAGAAGTACTGCATTATGACACTAACGCGCACCGACAGTGAACGCTTCGGTGGTCTCAGCACTACGACGCCTCGATGCCAGCATTCGAAGGGACGCTGGCATCAAGAAGCACTACCAACGCCACCTAGGTGGCGTTCACCGTACTCAGCACAGCGGAGCGTGGCCTCCGCAATTAGCTCTGAAAATGTTTCTGAAGTTGATCGCGGAGGCTGCAATTACGACGCGCTGTACGCGCTGATTTGACTCGGTGACGATTCAGTTACGTGCTTTGTCTTGCGCGTTGTATTAGTGTGTCAGTTACGTGCTTCGTCTTTCGCGTTGTGCTAGCGTGTGCAGCGTAGTGCAGCTTCCATATGCACGACGGTTGCTCATGGTCATCGACGTTGGTAGTCGTGATGGAGGAGACGTGCCACCAGGCGTCAGCGTGGGTGCATCAACGCCTAAGGGCGCTTTAGCCACAAAACACCAATAGACATTATATATCAATGTGCAATAAACATTACACTACTTCTGTGAAGACACGTTTCACTTTCGTGTTCTATACCGATTCCTATATAAGAGGGATCAACCACATTTTTATAAATTCAGGGATTTTACGTGCCAAAACCACGATCTGATTATGAGGCACGCCGTAGTGGGGGACTCCGGAAATTTGGACCACCTGGGGTTCTTTAACGTGCACCTAAATCTAAGTACACGGGTGTTTTCGCATTTCGCCCCCGTCGTAATGCGGCCGCCGTGGCCTGGATTCGATCCCGCGACTACGTGCTCAGCAGCCCAACACCATAGCCACTAAGCAACCACGGCGCGTGCCTCGGTCATCGTGTCAAGCGTGCTGCGCCAGCGCGATTACTCTTTCTTTAGCGGCACCGATGACGTAGAAGATTTACTATTGCCGTTTGAAAGGGTGAGCGCGCCTAACAAGTGGGACGACGCTACGAAACTACGCAACGTCCTGTTCTACCTAACAGACGTCGCAAACCTCTGGTTTAGTAGCCATGAGTCTGACTGTGCCACAAGCCTACTTCCAAGACGAGCTTAGTGGAAGCGTTCGGTGGCCCCGCAGTGCGCATGCTTCGCGCTGCACCTGCCCGCGTCTACGCGGGCAGGTGCAGCAGCAGGGCGAGAACTTCACGAGCTATATTGAAGACTTCATTGACTTGTGCAAGCGCGTGAATCCTTCCATGATTGAGGAAGACAGGATAAAGCACATCATGAAAGGCGTAGACGATGACGCCATTCAGATGTTGCTGGCCGAGAATCCACGCACAGTGCCCGAACTCGTGAGCTTGTGCCAGAGCTTTGACGAAATAAGCAAGCAACGCGTCCTAGCTCGGCGGCAGACGTCCACAGATGATTTCCTCGCTGCATTGACCACCGGCAGCGATCACACTGCGCTCCTGTCACAGAATAAAGAGTGTATGTGCATGAGGAAGTCGCTCGACAGCTTTCGTTCTTTCAAGCCGCGCAAGTGCCTACGCACTATCTCACTCCAAGCATCCGACAGGTCATACAGGAACAGGTCATCGAGGCATTGCCGTCTGCCTGTCAGCCGTCTGCTGTCACCACGCTGCTATCATTTTCGGTACCGTCTGCTCCTCTGCCGACTCCGGTCACCGCCCCTTTGACGTATGCAAATGCCGTCATGAAGCCACGTCCTCTGCCAGTACTCACCTCTCAACCACCAATTCGACCGCCAGCGACGCCGCTTTTCGTAGCGCAGCCACAGTACGCAAATCTTTGGCGCACTGCAGACAACCGCCCGATCAGATACATGCTTGCGGAATCCAGGGTCATGTTGCGCGCTTCTGTTGCCGACGCTTTGCGGTGAACACCGCGAAGCGTCTGTGAAGCTTGGCGAAGCTTGGTGAAGCGGTGAACACCGCTCCCAATTGCACGCCTCCCTATTGCACCTCCCTATTGCACCTCCCTATTGCACGCAGCCAGAACGAGGGCCTGAAGCATACCCCCAGTGATTCCCAGCGCACCTCCGATGCCCAACCTTTTGCTTCTCGACAGTCACCCTCACCACGCCGCCGTTCTCTTTCGCCTAAGCGTCGCTGGTCCAGTGCTCTTGAGGCGGAAAACTGACTGCACTGCTTCTGAGCCACGAGCTAGCTGCGCCGTCGTCCATATGTATAAGTCCCCCACCAATGTTATTAAAGTGTTTGTTGAAGGTGTCCGAACTGTTGCGCTTATGGACAGTGGCACCGTTATTTCTGTAATGAGCCATAGGTTTTGCCGCTCCATCCGCAAAGTGACGACGCCACGTTCAGGGTTTATCTCTGTACTGCGAGTGCATAATATATTCAACCCGTTGCAGCATGTAGGGCCAGGGTGCTCATACAAGACGTGATCAACAGCGTTGAGTTTCTTGTGTTGGCTTCGTGTTCCCCTAACCTGATCCTCGGGTGCAATTTTTTGTCCCATAATCACGCCGTTATCGACTACGCTGGCGCTCAGGTAGAGCTTTCCGGGTTTTCTGAGGTGCCTTTCACCCATGTGGGTGGTCCTGAGGATGGAAAGCGTGTCGTCACCGCCGATACTAACCTGCCAACTCACAGTGCCGTCCTTGTTCTCGTTTCCTATGGAGTCATTTCTGATTCCGCCGTTGTGTTCACCAAATCTGACATATATTAAAGTGTACTAGATTGGGGGAGTGGATCCAGCGGAGGCCACGGCAAGTGGAGAGGGTGAAGCAAAAAACGCGGAAATTTCTGGAAATTTGTGGAAGCTCCGGCCAATCCGGTGCCTCTGCGGACCGACAAACCGGCGGCGATGGGCGATGGCGGCGCCGAGCTGTCGGCTGTTTGACGCACCGTTTCTATGGGTGTTGTATTGGTGTTCTGTGCGCGCGCAGAGTCCTCGTTGGACCCACTTCCCCAATCTAGTAAACTCTACATATATCGTCGCCGCCACAACACGTCACTCCCATTTGCCATCCTCGCGCTTCATCAGGATAATCCCGGAGTAGTTGTTTGCATCCCCAACTCAGACCCTCTGACTAATACGGTTGTTCGCACTATTGACATTGGACCTCACGCTCCTTTGCGACAGCGCTCCTTCCCTGTGTCACCTGCAGAGCATCGTGCCCTTACGGAGCAAGTAGATGACATGCTCCAGCGTGGAGTCATTACGCCTTCTTGCAGCCCCTGGTCCTCTCCTGTTTTACTGGTCAAAACGAAAGATGGCTCTACTAGACACTGTGTGAACTTATGAGCGCTGCAAGAACATTACTCGCGAAGACGTTTGCCTTCTTCCTCGAATAGACGACGCCCTCGATTGTCCTAAAGGTGTCGAATTTGTTTCTTCCCTTGATTTGCGATCGGGTTATTTCTGCACTACTCTGATAAAACCATTCCGCCAAGCTATTCGGCGACACCGTCCGCTATTGTCGCCATCTGGACAACGGTTTCCGCCCGAACCATGATGCCCCACCGCTGCCTTTATCAGTACAAGAATTTTGTAAAATAATTTATTAATTTATACCACATACCTTCTATTTAAACGACGTTCTCTCGTACTATTTATTTTATTTTCCGTGCAAAATGCCATTCTTGTTCGTGATCGGCTGATGATCATCTCGGATAAATACCTCCTGATTGCTTTCGTGACGTCCAGAAGCTGCTGCTGTTCGCTGGAACTCATTCCTTTGCTTTATTCATTCAATCTCATGCCTGAAACTTTTCTCGCAAAGAAGGTATGTCGCTCGGCTCTATGGTAGCTTTTCCGCTGCCTCTGATTTTGCACCGTTGAACACGTCATAGTCCTTGTGACGTCAGCATTAGAATGCTGACGTCACAAATGCTGAAAAGAATGACTTCAAGAGCAAAACATCCGTTGTCTTATCGTCATCGTCATAACTTAATCATCACCCATTCACTGCCATATAGGAATCTCCAACGAGGAATTTTTCATCAAAATATGAACAACCACCTTGCGTTTACGCATTCCTCTCAAACACAGTTGTTATTTTCGCCTAAGCCGTTTCGCAAAGAGTGGGAAATGCGCACGTACACCGCGAGAATCTTCCAGCCAACGGGAAGCAGAGAATACTAATCCGTCCCGTACATACTCTGAACGCTCTTTTGTAGACGTATGCTTCGCCTGTCATATGCCACACGAGAAAAGTTATCACGTTCATTGTTTTGGAATAGGCTTGGCATGCCTATACGTGGTGCATTAGTTAAGAGGAAAAGTTTTGCTACGTTGTATTCAGAGAAAGTAAACATTGCGTTCCGAAAAGTACCACGAAATATGGCTTTTCAGCTTGAAATACGCATTAGAATTTAAAACGAACGAATCCTACAGATAGGCCACAGAAATGTTGCGACTCTTTGTGGTATACAGATTTGCATTTGATTTCGTATGTGCCGCAGTTGGACCGAACATTAGTCTGGCAATACTAAATAGTCACCAGTGAAATCTCTACCCCAAGAACAGCTCCCTCCGATAATAAATCTGATATCGAAGGTGATTCTACTTCATACTGCTTGCACCAGAAGCACTTGTAGTAGATATAAATGAGTCTTGGTTGCAACGCACATTTATTTTAAATGTTCGTCTCGATGCTTCTGCTGCATGTTTTAGTTCGAGTGAAACAATTTCAGGCAGAATTCACCAGCGACACCCTTGCTCGACGATTGCGTGCCAGAATGCCAGCAGCAAAACGTCTGATGTGGTTTCGAGCCGATAAAACAGCGAGCATCTGTATTAAACAATGTAGCATCCTCACTGTCACTCGTGCAGGACTTTGAAGTTTCCTCTTTAGCGAACCTGCAGCATGGTCAAATTTAAACTAAATTCTCGCTTTGAAAAAAAATATATATTTTTTGAATTGGCGGCGCAACCATCCGTGGAGGTCGCTGCTGACGGTAATTTGAATAGCGTTATGTTACAATAGTTGTGTAATTCGCAATGATAAGTCATGGATTCAAGTGAACAGTTTTAATTCTTACTTCTGTTCGGTGTGGCACCGGTGTTCGGTCTCAGGCATTTGACACAACCTGGTTACCCATTACTTGTAAGCTTCCACGGTGCGGTACAGGCGATGGTATACCCGCATTTGCTCCACATGAGCGGCTCAAGCTTCCGTTGTTTCAGCCGAATAGCGGCGGCGAGGTGTGTCCGCACACTGCTGCTTCCATTCGTCCAATTCTTTGGTGCTAAATACCTTCTTCGGGTGAGGCATGTCAGAGAGCAACATGTGATGCCGGTTGTGACTTGGCGTCTTCGTTTTACTCCTATAACTCGCATTGCTTTCTGCCACAGCGGACATATTGCTGAATGTATACAATTACAACGAATCGGCCGCGCTCCCGCTTCCACTGTTCAACGCCTCGGCGGTTGGCAGTTTCAGGGAGGCACTTCTGCAGGCATCGATCGATTCTGCTCGGCACCACGGAATATTCTTTCTTTAGGACCCATCAATGTTCGTTCCGCACAGAGTCCTATTTTGCGAACTCCCGCAGCTGTTGCTGCTGTAGACAGTCGGCAGTGGTACGACGGATAGTTTCGCAACCTTTTTACTCAGTACCACAGCCCGAGAAATCTTTCAGGCTCTGCATTGTTCTTGGCTGAGTGCAAAATGTACATTAGCCAAAGGATATTGCAGAACCTAGATTGACGAAACTTTCCCGCACAACCCATCTCCCGATGAATGTCGACGCTAGTCGGATAACCACTCAAGTTATTCAGGCGAACAGCGCATTTTCAAAGAAGAAACATGCATGCATTCGGTCTCTATCTCGATGTTCTCACTGTACATGCGTCGCCTTCTAATGGCACCACCATATGGTCTGTGCCGACGAGGGCTTGATTTCGCCGTGCATCTTAGGAACTTCAGAGATCATATTTGTAATAATAAAGCGTACATGAATAGTTGCACACGCCTAAATACTCATGCTGGCGTCATAGATATTTTCTGATGTTCGGCACACGCCTAGGGACAAATATCTGTTGACCAAAGTTGGTATCGGAGAGGTTTATTGTAGAGCAGCACAGACCAAGTCGCCCAAGTGCTGCAAGTCTACGTCAAGCAGGTTTATTGAAGAGCGGTACCAACTGAGTGCCACATATGCATTGTAGCATCTCCAGTCACCCTTGTTGGTGTCAAAGAGGTACACGGAACTGGGGCACAATGGTACAAAAAAGAATAACAAAAAATATCGCTTAAATTTTTCGGTTGCTTAGAGAAATCGCACCACGACAGAAATATTCTACAATGCTGTGGTAACAGTGTTCGAAACCAACAATCGAATTAAGTTGGGTCATTGAGTATGTGTCAATGTGTAAGTACATATCGCTCTTCAACGAAACTATCAGACCGATATTGGTCACTGCAGACGCGTGACTGGGTAGGTACTGCGGTTTCAAGAAACTTTTTGGCGCTGATCTGGAGTTCTCGGTTTGTGCAACCCGGTGAGTGCTGGTCTCCAATGAACAATTTTGATGCCATCTCGGGTCACTGAGTATGTGCCAGTAGGTGTGAGCCACCCTTCAAAAAAACCCCTTTTCTGCCTACATGGGTAACTCGGTATTTGCCACTGCTTTTGTGCCACCAATG
Source organism: Dermacentor silvarum (assembly GCF_013339745.2). Taxonomy (NCBI): domain Eukaryota; kingdom Metazoa; phylum Arthropoda; class Arachnida; order Ixodida; family Ixodidae; genus Dermacentor; species Dermacentor silvarum. The sequence continues at coordinate 85,020,674 of NC_051160.1, forward strand.
CAATGACGAAAAACATCCAAGACATTTACCCCATGCTTAGCGGAATCCAGCCCACATTCGAACGGTTACTGATAGAGCAAGCCGACGCATTAGCAAGCTGTGCCACAAATGCACTGGGTATGTGCCGCATTTCAATGAATGCCTTTAAGGCCAACGCTTTAGGGAGCTACGCCATGAAAGACCTCGGTATGCGTTGCTCTTCTATATATGAAAGCTCGTTAACGTGGGCCACTTAAGCGCGAGACACACGATGCGATTTTGCGTGCGATCCGTCGTACGACGCGCCGCATCGGCCGCCGCACTCAACAAGTTCTCAACTTATTCTGCTGCATGCGGCGGCGGATCTCCGGCGCCGCATGTGACCAACCTGTTGGATATAGTCGTGCGACTGCCCGATCGGTCGGACGGCCGCGGCCAATGACAGCGCCGCCAGCGTGTTCGTCATGGTGACGTGGTGTGCCGGCCGACCGGCCAGCAAGCGCTCCGATCATCCCGGTGTTTTTTTTTTTTTTTTTTTCCTGGTTGAGGCGCTGGCTTCTTTCCCGCTGACGGTGTCACAAAAATCGGGTACACTTTGTTTCTGACACGAAATAACCTATAGAATGAAGTGAACTCAAAATTGTGTACGATATATAGATTCGGAAGCGGTCAGCGCAGACTAGCAGCAGTCGTCTATGCGAAGTGGCTCGCCTGACTGGCGTGTTTTCTCATCGCTACTAATGGCGTCGGGAAAACTAATTGTATTGCCACTTACGAACGACATAAAAGTTCAGACGTTGATTGTGCTGACGAATATGGACGCTGTATAACGAGCTGCGGACGGATCGCAAGGCTGGTCGACCCCGGATCCGACAGCCAGCGAGCTCCCAGCGATCGCAAGCTCGCCTGGCTTGATCGCTCGCTTCCGTCCGCGCCTATAAACATATGTATTGCAATTTAAGCGCGACATAACTGTGTACACACTGTGCAGACCAACGTAGGAGGTTTATAGCGAGCTACAAGCGGTCGCGTCGCAAGCGATATATAGGTCTCGGATTCGACGTCCCAGCGAGCTAGGCCTGGCAGCTCCTAGCCGTCGGCGGCTGTCAACGGAGCCCACACTGTGGACGCGGCCTTGCGGAAACGCGTCTACGCTGGTCGCATAGACGCGTTTTTATTGTGATTGTTTGTGCGAAACTAGAGAACTGTGCAAAGACGTTTGTTTTTACTTAGCGAAGTTCCGTAGTATTCCGAGCGTCCATGCAGGCCTGCCGGTTGTGGGCGGAGCTACGCATCGCACGTCGTTCGTACTATGTGTCCCGAATCGTCGTATGCGGCAAGTCGGAGTCCAACGTGTCGTACGACGGATCGCACGCAAAATCGCACCGTGGATCTCGCGCTTTAGTATGCGCCACTGTGTGTGCCGTTAGTGACGGAACAGTTCCCATCGTTCGAAGGCACTGGTGCCCCAGCTTTCTCGTCCCTGAAGCCACGCGCTGCATGCTCAGCTCAGCAACTATATGGTGCAGCGTATCCAGTAAAAGTGTGAGAGAGGAGTACTTCCGCAGCACACGCCTGATACGTATCTCCTTTCGACGGTGGAAATGCGTTGTGTAGCTATATTGGTTCAATGGTAACGCATTACTGTCGATGGAATTTTTTAGATGGGTTCAGCAATGAATGCAATGGGTATGACCCGATCTTCAATGATCTTCTCGCTAACTTGTGTCATTGACTATGTGCCACTGAGTGTGCTTAAAGTGAGGGAAGTATACTCAACATTCGCAGGCACCGGCGCCCGACGCTTCTCGTCTCGTGTAGGCCACGCGCGGACTTCTCAACAGCGCCACTCATGGAGGAAGGACAAAATTGAGGAGGGGCCCTGACGTCTGTCTTTGTGAAAATAAGTGACGCCGGAAGTTGGCGTTACTCCGCCATCTTGTCGTGGCAGATTCTCCTCTCTTGTTTGCATTTCTCGCGAAACCCGCCGCGCTGCGCGCAACCGGGCTGCTCGGGCGTACGTGCTCCGCGGCGATCCTAGGTCATGAAACACTACAGGTGGGTAAGCAGGCATTGCGAATGCCGATGTCGAGGGCAGCAAAATGAAGCAAATATTCTGCGTAAAACTCCACCGGCACACCTGTGTAGGTGTGTATGACCATCGAAAGCGCTCTCCTGAAACGAGGTCGTGCTGTCGCGAGTACTGCAAGAAAAAAGTAACAGTTGAGCAACATATGTTTTAATATGTACAAAGACAAGTTGTTACTGAACACGAATTTCTAAAGCAAGGATTATGCATTCTTGCATAACGTTCCACGTTATCATCGTTACTTATTATCACCCGTTGTCAAAAGCAGCAATACTGCACGACTGTCACTGACCTGCAAGGCGCTCATTGTACAGGTTCTGAAACACAGTGGTTTTGGTCTACAATGGCACGTTAGTATGATTCTGCCCAAGACGGCAAAATTTCCCTCAGATATTCCTTAGTCCGTGGTCATTGCCGTGGCGCGGTACATTGCGTACAGCGTTGCATGCGTATTCATCTCACGCGTTTGATTTCTCTCAGTCCCACCTGGCCAGAGCAACATCCGGGAGAGCACCGTCTAGATAAAATAGCGGCTAACAGAGACTAAAGAAAACCTGCCCACACGACGACTTTGCCACGGTACGAAACCTACGGCGAAACACGCGTGAGCGCACACACCATAACAAAGCCGCCATTGTGCCACAGCATGGCCGCTACAGCGCAAAAATCGTGAAAAAATAAAGAAAAATACCATGACTACGTCACTTCCGTCACACTTTGCTCCTAGTGTGCGGAGGGGGTAGGAACTCTCCTCCGTTTTTTTTTTTTCTTTCTCTATGGCACCACTATATTGCGCAGCAAGCATTCAAAGAAACGTGAGAGAGGAGACCCGTTGCCGCATGACGTGTTTCCCAGCTTTTAGCAGGCGCCGGCGCGCCGTGCATTTGAGAGACGACGCGCACGCTTCACAGCGGGGGCGCTATATGGCGACAAGTTTTCCTAAGGAAGCGCAAATGTGGAGTCCCTCTGCAGTCTATGCCTCATACATAACTCCTTTTAACGGTTCCAATTCGTTCTGTCCTATACTGAATCTATGCTAAGGGATTACCGTCGACAGTCTAGGCAGATGAGTTTTGCCACAAATTTAAATCATTGCATTATTACGTTATTTCTCGCACTTTCCGGGGACTACCTATCTATCGATCTATTTAACTATCTATGTATCTATCTATCTATCTCTCTCTCTCTCTCTCTCTCTCTGTCTGTCTGTCTGTCTTTGGGTCTGTCTGTTTGTCTCGGATTGTACGTTTGTATACAACCGTTTTTACACCTACCTGTGTTACTTGACAGCCAATGGTAAAATGGGCAGCACATCGCGGCTATCCTTCTTCTTCTTTCTGGGGTTTTACGTGCCAAAACCAGTTCTGATTATGAGGCACGCCGTAGTGGAGGGCTCCGGAATAATTTCGACCACCTGGGGTTCTTTAACGTGCACTACAACGCAAGCACACGGGCGTTTTTGCATTTCGCCTCCATCGAAATGCGGCCGCCGGGGCCGGGATTCGATCCCGCGACCTCGGGCTCAGCAGCGCAACGCCTTAGCTGACTAAGCCACCCCGGCGGGTATCGCGGCTATCCTAAGGTAACTAGGTACGAAACATACCATACGACCAACATGGGTCATTGTGTGCGTGGTAATGCTCTGCAGGGCTCCTGCATAAGCAGGCGTTTGATGTGTTCTGACACCACGCGCCGGAGTATATGGGAGAGTGACGCTCCCGCGTTTACCCGTGTGTAGCTAAGCCGTGTCCGGAAAAAAGGGACCTTTATGGTGCCAACGGGTCTTCTGTTTGGACCTTTAAGGCCTCTTGGCGGAGGGAACACAACACGAACGTGAAGCCTCGGCTTCACGTAGACGTCTTTCCTGGAATAATTCATCCGGGGAATAGAGGCTGTCGCCTTTTCCCGCCCTCATCTTCAATCCTAGACTTTCTCTTTGACTTTTCGTCTTTTCTGCCTTCTCCTCGCTTCCTTTAGCTTTCTGTTTTACTTCGACTTACTTTTACTTTCAACAGACATAGAATAGAACCAGCGTCTTTCTATCCACTTGTTTCGTTTCTTAGTGTTCAGTCGCAGGAAGTTCCTACAATAAACTTGCACCATTCAGTATATAAAATTTCTCAAATGTTATCGATGGTCCTATTCCTTCGTCTTGGGCTGGGTGATAACACTGAAGATGTATTAGCCGGTGAATAACGGTCATCGGGAATGATTATGAAGTACGCGTGATAACGCTTCTCGCTCCGTCTTTCTTCGCGCCAACTTAGGTCACTGAGTAATGTTTCGTGTAAATGGCAAAGTACTGCGCTTCTCTGCTTAACGAACCAAGCTCGAAAAGGATTATTGGTAACTTCGGTAACGTGGTATACGACAAGGAGGTCTGTGCCCCTCTTCAATGAACCTCTTTCACGCCAAATTTGGCAGCTGGATATGTGCCGCTCTTCGAAAACCTTTTGATACCGACTTGTGTGACTGTGAAGGTGTGCATGTGCATGTGCTGCTCATCAATGAACTTCGTTGACGCTAACTTTGAGTCCTTGGGTATGGCTTCGTGGATGAGTGTGTTCTTGATTGCAAAGAAAATCCTTCAATCTTGGGCCACGCAGGGCGGAATAAAGCAATGCTGAGTATGTTGAAAACGTTGCGCTAGAATAAATATTTACACTCACGTCGCACGCGTACTTCGCAGTGGTGCCACTAGATGGTGCCCGTGTCCATACGGAAGCCCGAGAGAGGAGCCCACGAGCATACATGCCTTATACGGGAAATGATTTGGCTGTGTGAATGAGGCGTTGCACTACAGCGCTTCAAAGCTATAATCACACTAATGTCGACATTCATCGGGAGATGGGTTTTCTTGAATTTCTTTGAACTCTTTTGAAAGTATCATTGCTTACTCCTTCCGCCACTGAACACTTCAGCACTTAACGAAGCTGCTTCTAGTATTTTTGTATCGGAAATATGGTTGTCTGACAAAGACAACAGCTTGTACTGTATACCAGGTTACTTTTCTGTATACTCGGATAGACTGTCTGGTATTCGTCATAGTGTCGCTTTTTTCTTCTGGCGAAAATGCGTACACACGTAGACGTGATCTTGAATTCAACATACCCGTGTACCTGTGCGTGCTCCAATGATCACTTCCACTTCCACTGAGAACAATGGTAATTATAGGCGTAGCCTTTACTGAACTGTACATTGAGAATTGCGAAGGAAACAAACATTTGAAGTACAATATGAAATATTTCTAAGTCATCGCATTTTTATTGTTCTCCGTCCTCTTCAATTTTCTGATGGACAGGTTATATGTTGTTGCCCAACTATGTAATAGAATAGATTGAAATGTGAAACAAGAGCTCTACCCACCATATTCGCAAACGTTCTGCCAACAAGATTAATCAAAGTCAGCATTGATACAGCGAATTTATATAGAGAATGAGTTCATATTGGAACACCCTATGTACCAACTAATATACTCACTCAAAAATGGCAGCAGCTATCAGGTCCTCCATGCATAAGCACTCTGTCTGCCACTTCAGAGGGGAAAATATATTTCTAATATCTTATATTTCGAGAACACCTATAAAACACCTAATAACCTAGACTAACAAGCAGTATTGCTGCGATTAACAAACTGTAAGCGACTGTATGAGCGCAAAGTAAAGTAGTTGCACTAGCCGATAAAAATTCTGCGGGGACACTTGAGACTGTTAACGCGCGGGAATCGGAGAGCATTGTCCTCGCGTTGGTGTAATGTTTGCACTTAGGTATTTATCCGCGTCTCGTCGTGCACTTTGTAAACTTGGACAGCGTTGCTTTTCAGGCATGATGGTGGTGGTATACCTCATTTTATGCGCTCATGATTTGGCATAGATTCGGTTGTTGTTCATGTTTGCTGTGACGTTTTTGCCTCCTACCCACTATGGGTGATTGGCCCAGAATGAATACGCGGAGAGCAACGGTACCATTTCGTACTCAATGATCGTTAGCGTGTGATAGAAGTCGATTACGATGGTGGTCCAAACACTATCAAAAGTGTTGCACGCCGGTGCCATTTCGTATTGAAGGATCGCTAGTGCGTGATAGAAGACGGTGGCAGCAGTGGCCCGCGCACCATCACAAGTGTTGCGTGAGCTTTCGCGTATAGGGAAGACACAATGCCGGGATGTGGAAGACACCAGGAAATTTGACCTCAATATATTCAATAATTCCATTAACTTTCTTCACCTGTTTTTCCTCTTTGCGCAGTTGGCCATATTTGGTACCACATTTCGGTCACACCGCAGCCAGATTTTTAGCGAAATGGGGCATATATTGCTTTCGCATAAAAACAGAGTGCATCAAAGATTGGTAATTACTCCAACACTTCTGTGATGATTAAGTGTGGGCGCAGGTTAGCCAGACGCACAAGAAGGCAACCAGAGACACGAAGAGACGTATTTATGGCACGAACGGCACGTGGGACAAGACATGAACATGAACTATACAGATAAGCTGGTTCAGTGTCACGCTCGAGCACTCACAGTTCTTCACAGGAGTCCGGTCTCGTGTTGACGGCTCGGCGGACTTGGCTCTTGCGGCGGTGGGTATACGGGCGGCGGTTGACGTTCAGGGTGGCACCGGGACGTAGCCCGGTTCCGGAGCGTTAGCTCTGGGTTATAGCCCGAGCTCGGTACCGTAGCGGTGGGATGAGAGCCGGGGCGAAGCCCAGCACAGCAGTGGGCGAAAGCCGGGGCGGCGCCCGGTTCGGAGAACAGGACCAGGGCTCTGGGTCGTAGCCCGAGCCTGGAACACGGCAGCAGTCGTGCAAGCGGAAACGAGGCCCAGCTCCGCAGGACTCGCGTCGATGGTAGAAGCCGGGGCGGCGCCCGGTTCGGAACAGGACCAGGGGGCTCTGGGTCGTGGCCCGAGCCCGGCAGCACGGCAGCGGTCGTGCGAGCGGGAACGAGGCCCAGCTCCGCAGGACCCGCGTCGATGGTAGAAGCCGGGGCGGTGCCCAGTTCACAGTGCAGGACCGGGATGCCGGGACGTGGGCCGGCGTTCGGTCCGCTCCATCTCGCTGCACTGCCCGTTCTGTCAGCTTGGCTGCCCCGTCGTTCCAGATGGTCTCCCCCGGCACGCGCACCGACCACGCGCACCAGCGACGCTCACTCCCGCGCTTTTCGGCCCCGCACGCCGAGCACAAGCACCGAAAAGCCCGCGCATTTCGAATATCGGCCCCGCACACCGATCACAAATATTAAGTTGACGTCCTCCTACCACAACTTCTTAAATACCTGTGGTGATAAGGTTAAAACATCTAAATACAAGTTTGCTCTGTGAAAGTAAATCAAAATAAGCATTTTTAGAGTTTTAAGAACACTGCTGGAAAAAGTGACCCTGATCAGATCTTTGCACAATTTAGCCGATTTTTTTTTCTTTTTACTTGTTGTTTATGGCTTTTTAGGTACGGTATTTTGTTTCTAAGTAAAAAACTCTGGATGATTTCATGTGTCATCAAATCACATTGACCTAAGCATCGTTCAAAAATACTCTTATTTCATTGCTGATTTTTTTCGCCACCGTTGCTGTTGCACTTGTGTGCATCAAAAATATAAAGTATATCTCTCCTAAAACGCTTGCCGATTATGTCAAACATAAACAAGGAGGATACAAGCGCACTTGATGCTTTTCAAGACCTGATAGCAATAACAACCTGAATTAATAAATGTTTAATTCGACTCGAGTTAATTGCAAGCCATATAGAGTGGCTCTGAATAAGTACAGTGCGATTGTTATGACCTTTGTTTTTCTGAGCATGGTTGCCATTGCCACAGCGACTTCTGTCGAGCGAAAGAGCGGCATAACCACGAGCTGCGCTGCAGATATGTTCCAATAAACAAGGCATTCAATTATAAAGGACAGCTTTGTGTTCTGGAAGTATATACCGTATAAAACGGCATGAAATATCTGTTGGCGGAGCGTCTGTCTGGTCCGTTTATTTCCTTTCGTTGCCTCCAATTTCGGCCACGAAAACTGTAAACAATTACGCTTAGCCCGAAACCGCCCTAAATAGAAGTGGCTCCGTAAAAAACTCTTATGATCAATCATCGTTTAACGTTAATCAATGCAAACCATACGAGTGATTTTTAATTTCTAGTATAAACGGGCCCAGGAGCCTGTATGTACTTCAGCCTCAGGTCTTATCAATATGATTCTGCAAGGATTTGCACACGGCCCACCGGCCGTGGTGGCGTAGTAGGTTAGGCATCGCGCTGTTAAGCTTAAAATATCGCTATCAAATTGCGGCCATGATTACCACATTTCTTTTGAGTTAGAATGCACGATCGCCCGTGTACCATGCATTGCGGACTCATTAAGGAAGCCCAGGTGGTCCAATTTGTTTCGTCTATATTAGTGAGGCAGTTTGAATATTGAGAACCCCTGTATGTTCTAGAAAAAGTGCTTACGTATGCCTCGTATCGTTACTTCTTATTTTCGTATTTCATCGCACTTTCGTTTCGTACAGCTCTTTAATAGAGGCTAGATGTGGTAAATGGGGCCGGGGAGGTCACTTTAGCCTCAGCAAATTTCTATAGTAAAAAAGTGCTGCGTATGCTAATGCAAAATTTGCATACTTCTGGAATGTTATTTATGTGAGGGCACTTTGGTATTTTTTATGTTCATGTACTAAATTTTAGTCACAGTTCCAGAATTCAACGTACCTTTCCAAAGATTTATGTATTTTTCAAAATACCGTTGTTTAACAACGTGGCACACTTAACTTGCAATAAATCTGTTTCGGTATCACATATTTTTTTATTGTACTGGGGCCGTACTTTTGTCTTGTCATGCTCCCGAACGTGTGTGTGTCACGTTGATAATAACACGATATTCACTCGTAACATTTGTAATGGAACAAGAAATTACTCATGAACGCTGCGCTGGGCTATAGTAGTCAAGGGTAGTTCAGGATAGCAGTTAATGATATGTAAATTACTATGCAAAATCACTGAACTGTGCTCCAGAATACCGCGCCAAACATGCAGAGAAGTTTCAGATGTGACATCTGTTAGTCTTGACGGGCGCGTGCAAAGAAGAAATAACGATTAAATAGAGATGGTTTCTGCAAAAAGAATATCTCAGGAAAGATACTGAAAAGTCACTTGTTACAAAAGAATGAAATTCAGTGGCTGCATGTCCAGTAATTTTGCACATTATCCTTATGGCTATTTGTTGAAGTTCACCGTGGTGCACTTACAAAACCCAAAAGGGCAGCATATTCAAAAAATTATACTTCAGAAGTTACCCGAACTTTAAGCACTTTCACTGCGCAACCACGAAAGGGTGCGCCCTTTCATAGGGTGCGCCCTTAATTTTAACGTCTTCGCTGCTTCATAGCAGAATTTTGGTAAGGATTAAGACGCTCCTACTACGCAATAGGACAGTTACGAATATGCCGTAAGTACACGCGTCATTAGAAGGGCGTACTCTTAATGTTAGTAGAATTCGGGCGGCCTTCTGAAATATTTTTGTAAATGCTGGCCATTTCGTTACTTTGGTGTATTGAGGTGAAGCTGGGCAAATGACCGCCAGGGCAATGTCCATATTGCTTCGGGATGTTCGGCAGCATGAGCTGAGTTAAATTACCTTAAATTTGGTGGCCCACTTGGACAGAGGGCCAAGGATGGGCTGTGAGCGATGACAAGATAATGAGCTGCGGTTGTGATATCGCGTTTATGGTATCGTTGGAAGCAATAAGTCAACGATAAGCCAAGAGCTTTAATAATGATGTTTTCACCGAATGTAGCGCTTGCCATGTCACAGACGTCATTTGCGGTGTTGATTCCAGATGATTCGTACCATGAGTAGAATCACGATATAGAGTCACTTTGTGTTAGTATGGGCGTCCGCTTGGGTTCAGGTCACCGATCAACGTGGTCCTTTTTCCAGCCATAGTGTTTCACAACCATAGGGCTAATTGTTTTGATATATTTTCCCAGAAGCGTTGGTGTATGGCAATTACACGAAACAGAAAGAAGGAGAGCTTGAGGAGCGCCGTGTAGTTATTACGCACTCAAACTAATTCAACGCGGCATCGCTCTTGCTCCGCCACCAGCTCCATGACCTATTCTTTGAATAGTTCTTGTGGGTAATTGCCATCCACCAATTCTTTATCTCCAGTTAAAAAGTTGCTTCACAGGAAGTGACAAGGATAACATTCTGTGTCCAATTCTTACCTTCCATCCGAAATCACGGTTCGAAATACTATGGAGTAAATAATAAAAAAAGGTTGAAGAACTAAGCGTTGTCGTTCCCGCAGCAGTAAATAATGGAATCACATGGATGAGTGACAAGCAGAGATAGTAGGATGGCGGGAGTGCCGATGGGGTCGGATATTTGACGCGCAAAAAAGCGGCAGATGATGTATTTCTCTATATGTATTTGAGATGCAGAAAAAAAGATGGCAACTAAGCATTTTTGGAGCCAATACATCTATATCCTTCTCTTGCCCGTTTTAGTGGTAGCGGTTGGTTAGAGTAAGGTGCAGTGGGTTCGAAGATAGTTGATGGTCAGTGTTGCACTTAAGGATACAAATACGTCGAGGGAAAGGCGACCTGATATCGAGAAACCGATTGTGGCGGATAGAACAAAGAGATATGCGGTAGGATATGCTGTCGTATATGCTGTATGTTGATATGATTGGTACGTATCCTCGGTAGGCCAACGCAGGGGCATTTTTATACGTGACATCATGATACCTTGCCCGACTGCCATAAAATCTAATGGGGAGGCTCCCGAATAAGCCGGTGATTGTGGTGCCACCGCTTTCGTCACAACGGGCTTTAGAATTAAAATTTTGGTCGAACTAGCATGATGCCATTGAGTAGAGTGCACAGGCCCGCTATCTAGAAGGCGCTGGTTTAGCCCAGTGGCTAAGACACATGGCTTCCAAGCGTGGAGTTGTAGGTTGTAAACTCATCACGTGAAAGTTGTTTTTCCTTTCGCGTTTATTAAGTTTGTTTATGCATTCATTTCTTTATAGCCCAATCTGCCCCGTCGAGGCGTGCACACGATGCTGGGTCACAGCCAATCTGAATTTAAGAGCTCTTTCGATGCTACTGATGCCGGCTTGTTCGCTCAACTGGCCATGTGTTGCTTTCGCGTTAAATCTCTGACCAAGGGCCGCTTTTGCCGCATACACTTCGGCTAGAAGGCCTGAAACAAAAAAAACGAGCCGCATTACTTTGTTGATTTATGTGTCTCAAAAGTTTGCCTGAAACACAAAAATAAATTACCACTTCTACACTGCTGTGGTAAAGCCCATCTCCAACAAAATTGGCGGCGCCGTTTGGTAGTGTCGCCATATGGACAATGATTCTCGGCGAAACATGACGCCTCACCAATGTCTGTATCAGTACAAGTATGATTTGTGCGCTTCTCCGTGGTAAAATGCCATTGTTGTAAATGATTTGGCTGATGAGCTCCTCGGATAAGTATTTTGTGTTTGCTTTCGTGAAGTCCAGAAGCTGCAGCGGTTCGCTGGAACACATTGCATTTACTTTATTCCTTGAATATCATACCTGAACCTTTTCTCGCAAAGGTGGTTGGTTGCTTCGTTCTCTCCAGCAGGTTCCCAAGTCCCTTTGATTTTGCACTGCCAACACGTCATAGCCGCTGTCACGTCAGCAAGCGGCATGTTCTAAAAAAGAATGACTTCAAGAGCGAAACGCCCGTCGTGTTATCGTCATTGTCATTCCGTATTGATCATTCCTTCGTTGTCATGTAGGAATCTGCAGCGAGGTATTTCCCATCAAAAGGGTGAACAACCGCCTTCTCTTTAAGCATTCGTCTCCAACACAGATGCTATTTTCCCCGAAGCTGTTTCGGAAAGAGCGGGAAATGCGCATGTGCACCGCAAGAATCTTCCAGCTAACGAGAAGGAGAGAATACTAACGCATCCCGCACGTGATCTCCACGATTTTGTGTCGACGTATGCCTCGCCTGTCAAGTGTCAAACGAGAAAAGGTCTCATGTTTGCTGTTTTATATTAGCCTAGATAATGCTATCGGTCGTGCATTATTCCTAAAGAAACGTTTTTTTGCTTGATATTCGGAGAAAGTAAACATTTCCCTCCTAAAAAGTCCACGAAACGTAACTTTTGCGCTTGAAATATGCATTTCAATTGAAAACCAACGCATCCCACAACTATCCTACAAAATTTCTGCATCTGTCGGTGGTATAAAAGTTTGTATTGTTTTTTTTTTTTTGAGGTCGCAGTCGAAGCGAACATTAGTCTGGCACTATTAAGCAGTGACTAGTGAAATCACAACACTATGAACGGTGCCCTCCGAGTAATAAATACCCGATATCGAAGGCCATTCTCGTTTGTGCTGGAAGCGCCGAAAGCACTTGTAGAAGAAATGAGTGTTGGTTGCAGTGTATACTTATTCTTGCATGCGCGTCTCCATGCTGATGCTGCTGCATGTTATAGCTCAGGTGAAACCATTGCATGCAGATTTAACCAGCGACGCCCTCGCTGGACCATTGCGTGCCAGAATGCCTGCAGAAAAAGTTCCGATGTGATCTAGAGCATGCGAAAGAGCGAACATCTGTATTAAGCAATTTAGCTTCCGCGCTCTCATTCCCGCAGGACTTTCCTCTAGCAAGAACCTTTAGCATGGTCTATTTTATACTAAATTCCTTACGTCTGTTTCTTTGGTGTGGCATCGGTGTTCGGTCTCCCGCATTTGAAACAACCTGGTGACCCATAACTCGTAAGCTTCCACGGTTCGGTACGGGCGATGGGGTATACCCGCATTTGCTCCACATGAGCGGCTCAAGCTTCCGTTGTATCGGCCGAATAGCGGCGGCGAGTTGTGTCCGCAGGCTGATCCTTCCATTCATCCAATTCTTTGGTGCTAAAGACCTTCTTCGGGTGAGGCATGTCGGAGAGCAACATGTGATGCCGGTTGTAACTTTGCGTCTTCGTCGTACTCCTCGAACTCACATTGATTTCTGCCACAGTGGACATATTGCTTAATGTGTACAAGTACAACGCATCGTCCGCACTCCCGCTCCCATTGTCCAACTCCTCAGCGGTTAGAAGTTTCAGGGAAGCACGTCTACAGGAATCGCGCGATTCTGGTCGGTACCATGCAATATTCTTTCTTTTGGACCCATCAATGTTCTTTCCGCACAGAGTCTTATTTTGGGAGCTCCTGCAACTGCTTGCTGCATTAGACAGTTGGCAGTTGTACGACGGATAGTTTTGCACCCTTTTACAGCGAAGCTGCTAAGGGCTAGGTTCCAGGAGATCGCGTCCGTGTGCACTGGAAGTAGGCAACAATCTTGTGGCGTCTACTTTACTTGGTATATACCAAACTGGCATGGAAGAGTACGAATGTATGACTAACATGACTGATATGTCATGACGTCGATAACATCACATGCTCGTCAGTTACTTCATGATTAACAATAATAAAAGCACGTGTGGCGCATTCCCGCATTGGATATGCGCGTATGAGCCAGGGACAAGAAAGAAAGAAACAAAAAAAGAAGGAAGGAAGGAAATAAATATTTTTTATAATTATTTATTTATTCAAAATACCTCTAAAGGACCGAACATCGGTCCTTAAATACCTCAAAACGCCAAACATCCTGTCATAACACTTTATGACAAAAACGCAACAAAAGCGACAAAATATGCAGACATGACTTTGTATAGTAAAAGGAAAGTTTGGATAAAACCGAAGTAGCACAAAATTAGAAGACATTAGAACAAGTGATGCACCTGGAATTCCGAATACATAAAAGGCACTAACAAGAGAATAACTGAAAAAGAATATCGAATATATAGCGAACGTACCAGAAAAAAAGTACAGTTTTACATTGCGCAAACACGTCACATTCGGATATACGTACGCAGCTTTTGTTGAAATTTATCGGGGTGAACTTCAGTAGCAATGTCTGATGGTAGGTTATTCCAGTCAAGTATGGTTCTGGGTATAAATGATTGCACGTAAAAATCTGAATGACACATTCGGCGTTTCACTTTCAAAGGGTGATCTCGGCGAGGAAAAATGACGGAGGGTAATTGAAAGAAGTCATCATATAAATACTCGTGATGATAAAGTTTATGAAAGAGAGACAGCCGGGCCTGTTTCCGTCGTAATGATAGGCGATATAATTCGGCACGATTTTTTAAAGATGTAACACTAGGGTACGGGAAATAGTGTGAAAAGATAAAACGAGCAGCACGGCTTTGCAAGGACTCAAGGTTACGTACGATGTAGTCCTGGTTTGGATCCCAGATGGCACATGCATACTCATATTTATGTATGATAAAAGCGGTGTACGCGAGTTTTTTTACGTGTGAAGGCGCTTGCTTTAGTCTGTGTTTGAATAAACCAAAAGTGTGGTTAGCAGATGCTAAAGTAATGTTGATATGATGATGCCATGTCAGATACGATTGCAAATTGACTCCTAGATATTTATACATGGTAGTAAACTCAACAGTATCATTATCAAAGGAGTATGACGTTGGAATGCGAGACGAGGAGCGTGAAAATGACATGCACTTAGTTTTAGTATAATTTAGGGTCATTTGCCAGTCAGAACACCATGTATTCCATGTATCTATAGGTCTGATTGCAGTGCTTCATGGTCAGTGTCAGTAGTAAATTCACGGTATTTAACGCAATCATCGGCGACCAATTTTACCCGTGATGTCATGCAGTTAGACAAATCATTAACATAGTTACATAGATTAGAAAAAGCAAAGGGCCGAGCACGCTCCCTTGCGGAACGCCAGAAGTAGCAGGAATAGAGAAGGAGTTGTAGCCATTAATACTTGTGAAGTGAGTTTGGTATGACAAGAAATCTTTTATCCATGCAATGACGTCTGCGTGAATGTTAATATATTTTAGTTTCAATAGTAGCCTGTGGTGAAGAACGCGCTCAAAAGCTTTCGAAAAATCTAAGAAGGTGGCGTCAAATTGGTTTCCAGCATCAGTCCATGAAAGCAAGTCCTTAGTAAATCCAGCTAGATGCCAATCGCATGAATATCCCTTGTGGAAGCCGTGCTGATATTTGAAGATTATGTTATGTTCCTCTAGGTATGTTATGATTTGCGAATGTATGACATGCTCTAGTATTTGCAGACGGCACTTGTTAACGAAATGGGCCGGTAGTTAAGTGGTGATGAGCAGTCGCCAGATTTAAAAATAGGTATGACCTTTGCTGTTTTACAGTCATTAGAAAATTGGGCCGACGACAAAGTTTGCGAAAAAAGAGCGCACAAGATTCCCGGGATGCTTTGTGATGTACTTTTGAGTAACCGACGGGATCAGTTACAGATGACACCTTAGGATTATTAAGGAATGATATGATACCATACTCGCTAACAAATAAAGAAAGAAAGAAAGAAGGAAGGAAGGTAAGAAAGAAATCACGTGTGGTTCATAGCCACGTTCGATATGTGGGTATGGGCCGCAGAGAACAGGAGCGGGAGAGATCTCGTTAGCGTCGCGGGCCGACTTGGCGCAGCAAACGCACTACTTTGCCATCGCGCCGAATGAAAACAAGACGTCGGTGCCCTTGCTATTTGAAAAACATGCCGGAGAGGCTCAATTTAGTCATAAATTCTCTACAGCAATAGTCACTACAGCAGACCCACTATAGTCACAGCTTTGCTGGCTTCCGTCTTCACAGTAGTGGAAGGGCTCGGAATTTTTACTCAGCACTGCAGCCTGAAATAACTTTCAGGCCCTGCATAGGTTCTTGTCTGAATGCAAAATGTCCATTAGCCAAAGGGTATTTCAGAGCCTATATTTACAAAACAGTCCCGCAAAACCCATCTCCTGATGAATATCCGCGGTAGCCCGATAACCACTCAAATAATTTAGCCACACACCGTGTTTTCAATGCAGAGACATGTTTGCATTCGCCCTCTA
This sequence comes from Dermacentor silvarum, assembly GCF_013339745.2. Taxonomy (NCBI): domain Eukaryota; kingdom Metazoa; phylum Arthropoda; class Arachnida; order Ixodida; family Ixodidae; genus Dermacentor; species Dermacentor silvarum. The sequence continues at coordinate 85,036,676 of NC_051160.1, forward strand.
TCTCCATGATCCCACTGTACGAGCGCTGCCTTCTAATGGAACCAACATATGGACTGTGTGCCGGCGTTGGCTGGATTTCGCCGTGCATCGTAGAAACTTCAAAATTTTTTTTTGTCGTACGAAAACGCACATGAGCAGTGACACGCACCTGCTTACCCATGCTGGCGTCAAAGAGATCTTCTGATGTTCGGCAGACGCCTGTTGACACATATCTGGTGACGGAACTTTGTATCAAAGAGGTTCATTGAGGCGCATCTCAGACCAAGTCGCCCATACCAAGTGCTGCAATCTATGTCAAGAAGGTTCCTTGAAGAGCGGTACCAACTGAGTGCAACATATGCAGTGCAGCATCTCCAGTCACATTTGTTGGTGTCAAAGAGGTACATGAAACAGGGGCACAATGGTACAATGAACAATTACGAAAAAGGTCCCTTAAATGTCTCCGTTGCTGAGAGGAATGGAACCCAGGACAGAAGGATGCCCCAAAGATAGCTGCCCGACGGTTTAGCAGGCTGCGTCACAAGTGCACTGGGTACGTGGCGCTTTTTAATGAACGTCTTTTACGCCAACGATTCAGCGTGCTGCGCCAGGAATGCGCTGTGTATGTGCAGTTTTAACGTGTTAGCGTTCTTAGAGTCCTTCACGCAGTTTTCACTGGCTGTTTATCTACCGATGTATGATTGTAACTATGTATCTATAAATGTTTGCATGTCTGTCCGCGATCGTTTTCCCGCCAGTCTGGCTCTTCGCGTAATTTATGTTGGAATGGTTGGCGTACGGGGCTGTTGTGCTGAGGTAACATTGTTCGAAACCAACTATCGGATCAACGTGGGTCATTGAATATGCGTCAATGTGTAAGTACGTATCGCTCTTCAACAAAACTCTATGGAACATATATTGGTCGCAGTAGACGAAGGACTGTCTAGGTACGGTGGTTGCAACAAACTTTTTGTCTACGATTTAAAGTACTGGGTATGCGCTATTCTGTCAGTGTTGCTCTTCAATGAACATCTTTCATGTCATCTTGGGTCATTGAGTATGTACCAGTAGGTGTGAGCCACACTTCGAGGAAACGCCTTTGACGTCTACATGGGTAGCAGCTATATGCACTGGGAATGTGCCACCTCTATAATGAGGAAAAAGGTCTCAAAAATTTTCCGATGCTTATCAGAATCAAACCCACGTGCGAATGGTTCGTCAAAGACAGCAACCCGGGTGCGCCACAAATGCACTGGGTATGCCGCATGTCAATGAATGCCTTTAAGGCCAAGGCTTTAGCTAGCTGCATCACGAATGCACTGGGTATGTGCTTCTCTTCAATGAACACTCGCCAACTTCGGCCACACAGTATGCGCCACTGACTGTGCTGCTAGCGAGGGAGCAATTCTCAGCATTCGAGGCCACGTTCGTACCAGGTTATGGTACGGCTATATGGTGCAGCGTATCCAGTAAAAGCGCGAGGGAGGAGTACTGCTGCAGCACGCCCCTCATACATACCTCGTTTCGTCGCTGGCAATGCGTTGTGTAGCTATATTGGTTTAACGGTAACGCATTACTATCGATAATCATTGTGAGATGGGTTCTGGAATGAAACACTGCGTATGACCCACTCTTCAATGAAACTCTCGCCAACTTGGGTCACGGACTATGTGCCACTGAGTGCGCGGAAAGTGAGGGAATTCTACTCAACGTGCGCAGGCCCCGGCGCGCAACGCTTCTAGTTTCTTAGGCCACGCGAGGATTACTGGGCAGTGCCACTAGAAGGCGCAGCATGCTTTTAAAGAACGTGGGTGAGGAGCCCTGTTCCGCATGACGCGTTTCTCAGCGTTTATCAGCCACCGGCACGCCCTGCATTTCAGAGACGACACGTAGGCTTCTTAGCGAGCGCGCTATATTGCGCCGAGTGTTTTTAAGGAAAAGCGAACGTGGAGTCCTGCTGCACTCCATGCCCGATACATGTCTCGTTTTCACGGTTGCAATACGTTCTGTCCTATACCGATTCTATGCTAACGCAATACCGTTGTCAGTCAACGGGGGATGGATGGGAGCAGTTTTGATGGAAGTGCAAAAAAATATTGACAGAGGCCAAAAAATTGTGCCGTAGCTATCGACTATGCCTATAAAAATCGGCCAATGACCGAACGTTTCTAGAATAACATTTTCTATAAAAAAGATATGATGCGCTTGATGGAGTATATTTGTTACAGTGCGAACATTTAGCTAGCGCTTGTTTCATTGCGTACTTCCGTAGAGAACACAGCTGATCTGTAATGGTAGCGCACGTGGCTTTACACAAATGCCAATTCGTGAAATGTCTGTTGCCTCCAGAGGCGCGAGCCGTGGCGGGGAATGCAACTGCCCTCGTGATCTCCCGTTGGAGCACTCTACCGCTGCTGCCAAATTGTAAGAGCGTGGTACATGGAGTGAAATAGATAAGAACGCCGAGTCCGGCCGCTAAGCGATACATTCTCGGCAAGTTCTTGAACGCCGACCCTGATGATGTATGGTGTTTAATGGCGCAAGGGCCAAGTATGGCCAAAGAGCGCCATGCCAGTGTTTGTGACGTTGTGTCAGGCTGTGTGTATGTCTGATACCTGTACTCTGTCCCTCCGCTCAGCTCAAGGAATGTGATTCCAAGAACTGAGGTCCAGGAATATGTTAGAAAACAAATGTCACCGTTTCTACATGCCATTGTCGTCATTTAACTACGTATAATACAGTGGGAGTGGAAAGCCGCTGGAACAAGCGATTTTCAATCTCTGCCTGAAATGCTCAAGGGATAGAATTCCAAGAAATTTGCTACAGGATTAAGTTAGAAAACAAATGCAATCCTTTCTAGACGTCATGGCAGCAATTTTAAAAATGTTTACCCGGAAAGATCCTCAGCACATTATTCACAAAAACGGCTATTTCACACGGGGAAACCTAAATGTTACTTTTGAAAATTCCTTTAGTGTGAGGGCATGCGGTGAAAAAGGAATAAGATATTTGGTCAAACATTATTGGACTAATATAACGACCGGGAGACGCACAATATCAGATTCGTAGAACCACTGTTGAGACAAATGATTACAGCACCGTTGAACAATTTGCCGCGAACGTTCTAGCAGTAAATAAAGAATTTGTAGTCGAATTACTACCATGGGGCCCATATTGAGTGCGTTTGAAACTTCTAGCAACTAGAATTCTCTCGATATTTTTTTAAAAGAACAGTAAAAGAGTCAGTAAATACCAATAGAACAAATCAGGGAAATGGACATTTCAGTTTGTTTAAGTTCGTCATCAACAGCAGCTTCTTCTAACCATGGGAATGTTTAGCTAGTAGATTATATTACATATGTGACATGGAAACGTCACTTGAAATCTCGGAAAGTGGGATTGTCTAAGTTTACTGCAAGTAAATATAAAGCTTCAGCTACTGCAGACCCTTCTCTGCGTTACTCCTCTAATAGCCGGGACAATATATTTTAACACATTTCCACAAACTGCGCTTCTCTATGAAGAAAAAGCAATAAAACGTATATTACTGTCAACCTGCCTAACATTGAGACAATATACGCCAGGACGATGACAATACAGTGACCAAAGCCACGGTGTTAGGGGGACGATGACAACGACGCTACTACAACGGGCCACTATGGCGACCACGATGATAACCTCCGTATGACAAAAGACTAAGCGACCACGACGAGAATCCTGCGACTACGACATCGTCACTCCAACGATGAAAATGACTGATGCACAACAGTGTTGATGTTATGGAAATCTCTAGCTTAAAATCTCAAAACGCATCGGAGCAGTATCGTTAGAGGAACCTTGGGAATTAATACTGCTTCCCAGGTACCGTTATGAACGACGGCAGTACATGAAGATTTCTATGGGCCCATATTTGGCGAATAATCTCGTCTATAGCAAATAACCAGAAGTTAAAAACTTGCCCATTGGGTTCGGGTTATTAAATCTGCCGGTGTTGCCTCCACATCGTTCTTAGCCTGAAAGTTGAACTGGATGAGCATACGTATTTCGCACTAAGGGTTGCACTAGAAATTTACCTTAGTGGGAGACGGAATAACAAGGCTAATATTGCAATTTTTATATAAGGAATTGTGTAGCTTGCTTTCACTCACTTCCTTTTTTGTCAGTTTATTGAGATATATGTATTTTATATTCCAATTAAATTATGTCTCAAGGTAAGTTTGGATGGGGCTACTTTTGCTGTCTGTTGAGGCACTCCGCTGAAATAGAATATTATCGCTGGGATTAGACGTACGTTATATTAGTCGCAAAAATATTCGGCACATCCTTGCACTTAGTCCACTTTTCGAGTCCAGGAGTGTGTGAGAATAGCAATAGAGCTCTTTAAAAACAACAAGTCCGTGTTACCTTTCTGCAGGTGGCTATTTAAAATGACCAACTTATAATGTGACACACTCGACACCGATGAACTCAAATGAGCTCGTTTAATTTATGGGTGTAGAACTTTCCAATTTTAGCACGAAATTTGCTGTAAAATACGAATTTTATCTGAACGCATTCTATAATTCATTCTGCTGTGAACAGCATTTCGCTCTACTTTTTCAGGACGTGGTAGATGCGTCAAAAAATGACTTTTTTGTTTGTTTAGCATACACATCAGTTTAAAATTACAAATATCATGCTCATGAATATATAATAAGTGTGGCTATGACGCTCTTGAACCTCCCATAATGTGAGCGATCTCTCTAAGAGATTTTGGAGTATTTCAGTGGTGTCAAGTTTTTCAAATGTGTAAAGTAAATCTGTTTTGAGCCAGTGCAGCGTTTACTCTTCTCAGAAAAGACAATTTTCAGCTTTCTCGAAGGTTTCAGTGCTGAATAACATTCAGGGTAAACAAACTCTGAGAAAACGCTTTAAGTCAAATATTTACGAACGTAGATGAAAAGACGTCAGAAGGGGCCCAAGTAATATCGCTATGAAAAACGACAGTACTAGAGGAGAACTTAGGGGAGTTGCTAGGAATTCATGTTCAGGAAAATAACAGCGCTGGATAAACAAGGACGCAAGCACAGAAGAAAAACGCGACACTGGCGCTGACTCACAACTGAATCCCCTTAATTAAAGTGATTCAGTTGTGAGTCAGCGCCAGTATCGTGTTTTTTTTTCTCTGCTCAGTTGAAGTGATTCAGTTGTGAGTCAGCTCCAGCGTCGTCTTTTTCTTCTCTGCTTGTGTCCTTGTTTATCCAGCGCTGTGAATTTCCTAAACATGAAAGACGACAGAATTATTTCTTTGTACAAGAAAAGGTCTCGCCTCTTGAAGAAACTCACTCGAAATGCTGCTGACTGTGATTGTACCTCAATGTTCGAGGTTGTACGGATTTTATTCGAAATCATTTTGATAAAATACAAAGTCTCACATTCACCCAAAATGCGATGCTCTGATAGCGATCGCAATATATTGGACAGCTATGCAAAAGCAAGGTTCCTAATTTATTCGCCTACAATGGCTGTATTTCTTTGTAGCTATTAGGTAAGTTCACATAATACGTCAGTTAAGAAATGTGGTGTCAGGTTCTCACAGACAAACGTAAACACATCCTAATCGATGACCACGAACACTTAGGTCACAGCGCTGCCCTGGTGAAGAGCACCGGCGACGGGAAGCAAAGGCGTCTTGAGTCTCACTATCTTGAGATTACGTGACCTCCAACGCAAAGCGTGCGGCAACACAGTGCACGCAATGCCACTAGGTATTTCTGCTCGTGCTAACCTTCGCACCTGCCGGAGGTATATTTCGCGGGGGCATCATTGTAGACATGTACAAGTAGACAAGTAGCATCATTGTAGACATGCATAACGCCTAATAAAATACGTCTAATTTTCAATCTTTCTACAACTGACGCTGAAACATTTTTGCAATGTTTTGCTAAGGTTAATAATATCTGCCCGACAAGAACACTAATAATACACTCCATCTTGATAACTTGTCGAGAAAGAGTGTGGTATGTCTTAGCTGCAGCTCGAAAGAAGACAGGCGAAAGCTTGTTCTTTTACATGCGCTGCATTTCAGGCACATGTCAGCCTGCCAGGTGTCCTTGGCAGGGTTGAAATGAGGTAGTACGCAAACTATAAAAGCGTGAAAACATGTCGAATTGACGTCACGCTATCTTCTAGCTTCTTCTCATTGCTATTATAAAAAATGGAAAATAACTCTGATGCAATTTGTGAGCGAGAATGCAGAAGATTTGTCCTGTAAAATACATTGTGCATTCTGGAAAGAAATGATGGTCTTGCGATGTCCAGACAATCTACGTGCGCATTGTGACCAATATATCTGCACTAAAACAATGAGAACGGCATCGGTCCGCCATAATGTCCCCTAAGATTATTTTTATCACGTAGATTATTTTATTACGTAGATTATATTTATTACGTAGTTCCATATATTCTGTTTTAGGAAGACATCGGACTTCAACGGGTGTTTTAGGGAATATGTTCCAAATTTGTAAATGCAAAGGCGATAAGTATGTGTTTTTCCCTTCATTGAGTACATTACACTTCTTAACCAGAATAGCCATGCGAAAAATTCCTATAAAATACGTGCAGGGTACTGTCTCCTAAGCTCGTCAACATTTCCTGAAAAGGAAATAGATCCAAGTTCTAAGGAAATAGTGAATATACCGATAACGTCAATCATTTATTAAACCAATCGGATCGCAACATGAAAGGGACTCTCGCTAGATTTTCACCAAGTGGAGAAGCATACATACGCGCGTCACTCATGCGGGTCTGCTAAAGGAATGTAAGTTTAGCTGTTTCGAACAGCTGTTTCGGTTTTCTGCGCTGTACAAGAACAGCGCAGAGTTTTGTTTATTGTTTATGAGAAATAATGTTTAGTGCAATTAACGGCAGGCTTCAAGTATTCCATTGCATTCAAATGTTTGTGCGTGCTGGCTTGAGAGATATGTTTGTATTTCTAATATCTAGAGCTCGTGTACCTAGAAATATTCCTAAAGTCCCCTAATGACTCATAGCCTCTGTAAAAATTATTTTACGGTGCTCTGAAATGTCACAAATGATGCACTAAAATACTCTTCAAGATTGTGAAGCAATGAGCAGCATATGAAAAATTTATCGGCGGTACCAATGGTAAATGAACCACAATAAAACTTTAGAAGCATACACAAAGTGAGCCCTTAGTGATCCCATAACTGTCTGATATCGTCCCAGGTGTGATATCTGCCAATAAAATCAAGATGTCACTTAGATTGAAAGACATGCAAGACATTGCGTCCAGTAAACAAATCCAGTGTACCTTGCACTATCCGTAAGGTCATTTATGTCGCTGCATAATTAGCTCACACATACATAGATGTTTTTCGTTTCTTCCACCATTTGAGCAACATCATGACATGTGTATATTTACTAAAGGCTTTATAACTCCTAATACATAGTGTCTAATCTATTTTAAGTGATTAGGCTGGATTGCGCCCATACCCAGTTGCACACATAGTGTGCCGAAGTGGTCGTTTAGGTCACTATTAGGGTGTACTAGAATATGGTCGAGTGGGACGAGCGGCTGGGGCGGCGCATGCTTTGCCGTGAGGCACCCGACGTGGAAAAATACTGGGGCGGCGCTGCGGTCGAAGTGGATTGGGCCGCATCAAGGTCGCGCCGCTGGAAACTGCTGGCGATACTGCTCGGCAGGGCCATTCCTACTACTTCGCGCGCTGGTATTTGCGTTCAGACAGCTCAAATGCGGTTCATAATTGCATATGACATGTATTTATGCCTTAAGAATAAATACTTCTTTCTCTTCTTTATTTATTTTTTATTATTTTTAAATACCGCTCGGTCATTGCGCGTGCATTGCGGCCGCAGTGTCGGCTTTCATTCTACTATGTTATTGTACGGTTCCCATCGGAGAAAAAATATTTTTCTCGTTCTTCAAGCAGCATGTATCTCTCGTGTGTATTGTTGCACATAAAGTTTTTCATCAGAAGGTCCTGCGAAACGCAGAAGGAGAAAGATATGCAACCTTCCTGCTTGCCGCTTCAAACAAATAAAACATAGCTGCATGCATCCGGCGCCTTGTCCTCAGATTTACGGGAAGTATTGTTATAGAAAAAAAAGAAGCTGCAGCGCAACATTTCATTCAAATTTTCGCCTCTCTCGCGTAACAGAAGGCGGAGTAATCGTTAACGGGTCATTTATTGCAGTCGGATCTCGAGCACCGAAAACGGTTTTAGGTAATTAAATCAAATCAGAGGGGAATTTTATTAGACAACAATATAAAAATGCGTACAAAGATATTTGGTCCCATAGCCTAAAGCGGCCATTCTATATGCTAATATTTGGCCGTAAGTCGTACGTGGATTTTTTTTCCAGTCGATACTTCAAAAAAAGAAAAAGAAAAGAAAGCCTGCGCCACTAATTACATATATTGCGCCACTAACATATAGCCACTAATTAGTGGCTATATAGTATAGTGGATACGGTCTTGAGCACGCGGGTTCAATCCAGGTCGCGGAATTCGATGGGAACGAAATGGAAAAAGACTCGTGTACTTCTATTTAGGTGCACGTTAAAGAAACCCAGGTGGCAAAAACTATATAAACCGGGTGCCTTAATCATATCGTGGTTTTGCCACGTAAAACCGAAGAATTTGATTATATTAAACAAATAAAAAAGCGGGTGGCTGCGTTCTTCGGCTTATTTCTGGGGGTGTCAACAACATAAATTATTCTCGAGTCTGATTTCCGAGAAAAAACATGTTACGCAATTATCCTACATTCGGTGCACTATCATAACGACCATAATGAAACAATTAAAGGAACGGCATGTCTCACATACACGTAGAGATATGCGCAGATCTGTTGCGTTCGTTGAAGAAGTGTGGCACCACAGGGGGCACTCAGTTTTAATGGGTTGAAAACACGTTGAGACTGTCAAAAATCCTTGTCTGAATCAAGTTAGCAGATTTACAGGCTGCCCTAAAACGGGGCGTTTATATTGATTGAGAGCTAGGAACTTGTTAAGCAGGACTTATTACCACCCGTCCGTCAAATCTCTCAGGAACTGCGCCTCTGCGCAGCAGCCACGACTCTCCGGCAGCACAATCATTCGGAATGCCAGTCCTCATTTGCATGCAGTCACTCACCTTTGAGATTGCAATAGTGCTGTTATGCGTCACATTCGAACGGAAACGACGATTCGGAGTCGTACACACACGCACACACACACACACACTATATATATATATATATATATATATATATATATATATAAGATAGTTTTGCCTGCTATGAATATTATTTCTGCGAATGCGAGTTTTCTTTGCAGTATTCACTAGTAAGTGTGTTTGTTACTGCAAACACGTGCGATTATTCCGGTCGGGAGTTCTCACTTTTTCAATTATTGCGTTTAGAAGATTTGTTATTTTTTCCCTTACATATATATCGTGAATATATATGTCTATGTACCCTTTGATTTAATTACCTAGAAACACATTGGTCATTCTTCGCGCCACGCAGTTAATAAACCCGGTTTATTTCACTTTAATATTGTTTTCTTCGATCATTGTCCCTGATCAATATCCAGCAACAAGAAGCGCGCGTAAAATGACACGATATCAATAATAAAGTTTTCAACGTAGCTAGCCTTCATGGTGCGGAGATACCAGTTACGTTTAGAGGACAGTGGTAAAAACAGCAGTTCACCTGGCTAAAACTACATTTGGTGCAGGCCGTCAAGAGTCATGGGCACGCCGAAGCAACTAAAACATTAAAAAAATGTACTGCACAGAGGTTCTGCGAGAAAGACTGGGCGTCCCGCGCTCGCTAGCAGACGACGCGCTTGACAACGACAGCAAAATTGAAGACGTCGCGTTGTATAATCCATGCCTCAAATATATATGTTTGGCAAAATGGTGTAAATATAAATTTGCAGTTGAAATAAAGCACTATTTTAAGAGCGTACTATGAGCAATCGGCCTCGGCGCCCGCAGCTAAAGTACGTTGAATATGCCGCGGAGCGCGTCTCCGCCCCCATCCAGTTCGCTCGCAGCGCCCTCACATAATTTTTCCACACGCGGCGCCTCAGCGGCAGAGCGCCGTTCGGCCCACTCGACCATTGTCTAGTACACTCTAGTCACTATCTAGAGGCAAAAACCTAATGACCCAAACTGTCGACAAGGCCAGGAAGTTCCCAGACAAAATGTCTATTCGGGTAAATACCCAGTTGTCGAAGTTGTCCACTCCGCAAGACAATAGTCAACATACAGCCAGCACCATGTTATCACGTAATAGTGGTGGTGAAGAATACAACAGCGAAAACTGTGAATGTGAAATGCCTCTTCATTGGGCGAACCTGTGCCCAGAAAAAAAGTCACAGGCCTGCGCGGCACATGCAGCACAGTCACAGCGTAAGCTGGTTGAGTGGCGCAAGAGTAGTTCGAATTTCGGCACCACGCACAACAAGGGCTTGTTGGTTTCGCCAACACTTTGCCTCGTTGGGCACAACACTTCGCCTCGATTTTGATGAGAACGATCTGAACTGTCCGCCTGGCGTCAACGTCCACGGCGAGTTGTGGCTTGTAATTCTCTCTGCACAGCAGTCTGCTGAGCCCGATGATTCCTGGTTGCCGCCGCGCACGTAGCTCTACGATTCGCTTCTTCAGCGGCGGTTCATACCTTGCGAGGAGACGCCATAACGTGCACCGAAAAGGTACACAGAATACGTGGCGCACATCTAACAACGGGATGGTGTTGATTGCGCTCCTCGCCGGAATCGCATCGCGTCTTAATCGCATCTCGTCGCACGCTGTGGTTGCAGGCACGTTAACTAGATGGCTACACGATACTGGCGGAGGCTCGGGTCTTCGGCGCCTGTGCGCGTGCCTATAGGGCGCGTATAAAGGGAATTTTTCTTCTTCCTGATAGCAAGCGCTTGCGTGGCTCAGTGGTAAAGTATCTGACTCCCATGCAGCGGGCCTGGGCTCGATCCTGGCGGAGAGCGGGTACTTTTTTCGCATTTCCGGTGATAGCGGTTACGGGGATGGGGGCGGCGGCGGCATCGTCGCGACCAGAAACGGCTATATTGCAATGAGTCCATAACAGTTTACGCTGTAAAACAAGTAGCAGTCGGCGATGCTGGAGAAACTCATCCGCGGATGAAAAACGTCGGCAATTTATGCATCACCCAACGAACATTTCAGCCGTATCGCTGGTGCTCGCGATTGTTCGAGAACATACACCAGATCAGAAAGAAAAAGATATCAAAGAAGTATGTGCCAACGCGTAAGAAAAATAAAAAAGAAATAAAGTCCCAAAGTTGGTTAGCGCTGGTAGAACGCCTTAAAGCACACAACATTGACTATTTCACTTCGCGAGTGGCGCCGCTGTACTTGCGAAACGCCGTCTAACATGACTTTATAGTCCAGTACGCCAGTAAGTCGGATGGCCATGTGCGATCCGAAAAAGCGTCGCAAAAGTTCCCCACTTTGTCCTTGATACCGTCATAATCATCATCAGCCTGTATTTATGTCCACTGCAGGATGAAGGCCTCTTCCTGCGATATCCTATTACCCCTCTCTTCCACTAGCTGATTCAAACTTTCGCCTGCAACTTTCTTAACTTTATCACCCCACCTAGTTTGCTGCCGTCCTCAACTGCGTTTTCCTTCTCTTGCTATTCATTCTCTAACTCTAATGGTCCATCGGTTATCTACCCTATGCATTACGTGGCCTGCCCAGCTCCATTCTGTCTTCTGATCT
>NC_051160.1:85048524-85090566 GCF_013339745.2 Dermacentor silvarum
TAAATTTTTGTTATTTGCGCTCCACATTCTTGATGGAAATTCCTTTTCACAAAAGCAATAAACGCAACAAATTCCTTCTACGAATATAAAATCAATTATTCGTGCGCGTAGCGTAGAATATTCAGGCAGCTGTTACAAAATTAAAATTTCCTATGGAATAACCTTTACAAGCTAAAATTACCCAAGAAAAGCCAGATGATTAGATTTGATGAATAATCTTAAGTTTTGAGAAACAATTTTTTCTAAGGCACAATAGTTTGGATGCAATTACATTGGCGAGCTTTACATGGAATACGCTATTGATAAGGTATGTTTATTCGTGATTTAAACTCTAGCTCGGTGATACATTCATTGAATCTAAATGACGCGTCGGGATGCACAGAATCAGACAAATGTCGACAGTGAACATGACAATCTGATCATATGCCATTTATACCTTAAAATTTAATGAGGGCCATATGATTTTGAGATATTCTTAAAACCAGCAAAATAAGCCACATAATGGCTATTTAGTTACAAATAAATTAACATGTATAATTCAACACTTCTCTTAAAAGATGTATCTGACAGAGGCATGACCACCATATCATTATTCATATGAAAGTTATCAACATGTTGAGTAGAATTGAATAATTTATGGATAACTATAGAGAGTATTTAGAGAAGATAAGTATGCGAGAATATTTAGGAAAAAATGAAAAGAAAAGTTGTTGGGGCACTTTTTGTTACATTGTGCAATCCGAGTTTGTTTTGTTCACCTAGACGTCATTGCTCCTTATTAACTTGTTCCGAGTTATTTGGGGTAATGCAGAAACTTGAAGGCGCTGAGGCCTACGTAAGAGCTGTTTTTGCGCCACAATGGGCGTGCCATCCCTATAGCAAAAATCAGCGTCCTCCTGTGCCTTCCAGTGTGAAACCAGCGCACGTTTTGACACTGGATCGCACTGGGGACGCTGGCCCTCGCTGGGAGTCACTGGGACACCGGTGAGATTGCTGAATATGGGCTGGGTCACACTGGACTAGACGCTAGTTTCACTGATGTGACACTGGGGCGCACTGTTGGGTACAGTGCACACGCTGGTTGTCGCTGGAGTTCGCTGGCTTGTACTGGAAACTGCGTTTGTGCTGTACTGCCTGCAGTACGCAAGGAGTATAAGCGCTGTTGAATATCAATTGCCTGATACAATTTTATCGGCCGATTCTACTCTCCTGTCTTTGGTAAACGCTCTGAAATGTCCTCCCAGGCCCCAGAACACGCGGCGCGAGTGTACATCATATGGTTTTGTCAACTGAGATATGCGTTTAACGGATTGTTCTTTCGTGCTCTTTACCCGCCGTGGTTGCTCAGTGGCTATGGTGCTGGGCTGCTGAGCACGAGGCCGCGGGATCGAATCCCGGCCACGGCAGCCGCATTTTGATGGGGGCGAAATGCGAAAACACCCGTGTACTTAGATTTAGGTGCACGTTAAAGAACCCCAGGTGGTCCAAATTTCCGGAGTCCCCCACTACGGCGTGCCTCATAATCATGTCGTGGTTTTGGCACGTAAAACCCCATAATTTAATTTTTTTTCGTGCTCTTTGTATGTCCGTCGAACAATCTCCCTAAGAAAACCACCGAATTCATTAAGAATTCGCTTTTCTTCATGTTGATCTTCAGTCCGGCTTCGCTTAGTGCATTTAACACCCTGCACACATGTGAGCAGTGGTCGTCACGTGTTTTTAAGTAAACACTGATGTCATCCACGTACACGTTGCAGAAGTTACCTGTAATATCATGAAGCACGTCGTTCACCATTCTTTGGAACCATGCTCCAGAATTCTTCCATCGATGTCACGAGCCCGCGCTGAGAAAGAAGTTGTTACTGGGACGCGGGCTCGGCAAGAGGCGGGCGCTGAAGAAGAAGAAGAAGAAGTAGAGGCTGAGGACGCCGGCCTGTTGTATTCGAAAACATTGAAAGGAGTGACAAAAGCTGTGAAGGGCATGAACTCTTCCTGGAGTAGAACTTGCCAGCATCCCTTGCAAAGATCGATGCGGCAAAACCAGGAACAGCCTCATGTTTCGTTGATTATGTCATCGATTCTTGGCATTCGGTAGGGAAATAAATCCGTCTGACGGTTCACAAGCCTGTGGTCAGTACAAATTCTAAATGTCCCGTCGTCTTTGGCACTATAGTAATAGGCGACACAAACGAATATGTAGAAGGCCGAATAATCCCAGCGTCGAGCAAAATCTTGCAATTCTTGCTTCAGTCATTTCTTTTTTTTAATAGTACATGCCGTATGGTTTCTTCCGGACAACGGTCGTGTCACTCAGCTTGAAAGGCACCATTTGGACCTTGGCCCCCGGTGGACACTGTCCAAGGCATATTAATTCTGGATACTTGTTCGGCACCTCTTCACTTGCAGTTACCAGATTCGCTTTCACTCCAGCACCTGTATGTATTGTTTCAAGCGAGTGCTCCACTTCTACATCGTCCCGCCACGATATTGCCGCTAGGTGTCACAGAGCCCGCGCTGAGAAAGAAGTTGTGACTGGGACGCACGCTCGGCAAGAGGCGGGCGCTGAGGAAGAAGAAGTAGAGGCAGAGGCTGCCGGCTTGAGTTTTTGGCATGCCATCTTGTACAGCTGTCGGTCTCGCCGGTGCCGGGTACATCTCCAATTGTCTTTTCGCGACAAAACTGGTGCAGGTGCGGGGTACGGTTCATCCGATGCCACAAACCCCTCCTGGTAGCAGGAGTACCAGTCCTATATTATTGAACACACCTGTCCACCGGGCCGGTAGGAGAATCCGAGGATTGCCTATGGAGCTTGATCATCTGTCAGCTTGATCAGCTTGGAGGACGGTGCTCGCACTTGGTACGAGAACCGAGAAGGGTTCATCAAATCGTGGCTCGAGTTCCGCCGTGCCTTGCTGGAGACCTGCACCAATGCTTATCGCCGCGAACGAGCCGAGCGGGCGCTCCAATCCCGCATTCATCTGCCGAATGAGAGCGGGACGTCATACATCGAGGATATGACACGCCTCTTTCGTCGGGTGGACCCAACCATGTCAGATGAAAAGAAGCTGCGCCATCCAATGCGGGGAGTGAAAGAAGACCTATTTGCTGGCCTTGTTCGAAGCCCGCCGAAGACCATGGCTGAATTCTTGACCGAAGCCACCACGATGGAAAAGATGCAACACCAGCTGCGTATGACAGGCACGCGAACGTTGCTTCACTGACGGATGCGATTGCCTTTGGAAACGTAGACGTTCTCCGAGACCTTATCCGCTATGTGGTGCGTGATGAGCTTCAACGGCTCAGCTGCCCGCCTCAGCCCACGCTGGATTCCATTTCTTCCCTCGTGAAAACAGAAGTGCAGTAAGCGATCCAAGGTCCCATTCCAAGCAGCAATGCGCCGTCTCTGACAGCACAGTTGCAGCGGCCGTCGTATGCGGAAGTTTTGGGACGAGATCGTCTTCCCGCTCCGACTCATTTCGTCCCCGGCACGTCTTACGCCGCGTCATACGTCCCGCCGCTCCCATCAGTGCAACTGATCCAACGTATGGAGGATCGGCGCCCGCTCGAAAGGAAATATGACGTCTAGCGTACCCCGGACAGAAGGCCACTGTGCTGTCACTGTAGAGAAGCCCATACCGCCGCTTTGGACTGCAAGGTTTTGCCGCGGATTCACTAAGGCCCCGATATGGCGAAAGCCCTAGGGCGATTGAAGAATACCTGAACCAGCAAAGTATGCCACTGCTCCCGTGGTGGCAGTCGCGATCGCCGTCCCCCAGGCACTCTTACCCAGCTCCGAGAAGCCGTCCAATGGCAGCGCAGGGACGATCGCCAAGCCCTCGCCCGTGAAAATAAGAACAGCGACATTCAGGGGCGAGGCCGCTGATAATCGCCCTTCCGAAGATCACCCATCGACGCGAGCACGGTCTATTCAGCACGATTCAAGGACGACAGCAGCCGAATTCAGCGACAGATTCTCGCTAAACATACCTGTTGTGCTCGACGGCCTCTACGTTAGTGCGTTATTAGACACGGGTGCCGACTACTCAATCTTGTGCGGAAGACTAGTGACCGAACTTAGAAAGGTTATCATGCCTTGGTCTGTAACGGAAATTCGTACTGCTGGTGGGCATATCGTGGCACAGTTGGGCATGTGCATGGTCAGAGTACAAATTCGTGGGTCTATGTTTCCAGCCACCTGCCTTATACTCTGCGATTGTTCTCGGAACCTCATCTTGGGCGTCGACTTTCTGCGAGAGTATGGTGCCATTATAGACCTCCGGGAGCACCCAGTGACTTTTTCGACAGAAAGAGCACCAAACAGCCGCGACAATTGCTGACGTACCCCGCTTCGCGTTTACGCCGACAGTGTAACTTTACCACCACGCGCAAGTGTCCTGGTAGCGCTCGTGTGCGACGATCTGCCTGACGGCGAAGCTGTTGCAGAGGGCTATTCCTCTCTTATGCTGACTCATGGTGTATGTGCAGCCCGCAGTCTCAGTATGCTTCCAGGTGAACGTTCTGCGCTCCTCATGAAGAATTTCAGCGAGGAACATTTATTTTCATCCTGTTCATGTCAGGACGAGCCAAGAGAAAACTGTATGTGACTTCCTCTACAATGAGTGCCTAGGCAGCCACCTTGGTGCCTTGTTATTCGACGCATACCCTTGCCCATCTATCAAGTATTCGAGAACTGCCATCATAGCTGCGCACGCTAACAACCTTGCCTATGAATGTCTTTTCCGGAGAAATTAGTCGGGGTGGACAATGCTGACCGACGCCCCGGTGTCAACTAAGACTTCAGTTGGCCTTCCTTTAACAGTCAGTTGGGCATAAAGGAAACCTTCGGCTGACTTTGCCAAATCAACTATTTCTTTCGGCGCTGCCGGGTAGAATAGAGCCCTCTGATTTTCTCTGGCGTTTTGCCCGTGATTCCCATTGAAGGCTGATTCTTGTACTGGGGCGAGGCCACAAGAACCGTTTCAGCAAGAGCACCTCTGGTTACACGTTAAGCTTGTGGCGGAGGATCGGCCATTGGCGTTACTTGTGTAGTTGTAGGGTGAGAACACATTGCTGGATATATTCCTCAGGGAATGCAACAGTTGCTCTAACGTCGCGTATGGTCTAGGAAGAACTTCGCGCTGAGTCGTCATCATCCCATGGATTATTAGCGCTACTACGGATGTTTGTTATAGGTTCGGGTCAGCAAGTTGCAAGAGTCGTGGTTTTTTAAAGTAGTAATCGAAAACTGTTCCTTCTCTATGCTCTAAAAAATAGCCTTGTCCCAACATTCAACAGAATTCTGGTCAAATGCAAGAACGAAACAGTTTTTCCATTCGACCCATGGCTCCGATGCATGGCTTGGTATCCTCAAATAGAACCTCTTCCTAGCGTTGCCCATAAGAAAATGACGCATATTGTTGATGCGATCAGTCATCATTCCACTTATTCTGCGAGTATCCAGATTAAATAAACTGAAGCTAAATCGAGAGTCTCGATTGCGTATCGCCAAAAAATCAGGAACAACCACTTCTCGCGTTGCATGCCTTGGGGAGTTGCACGCTGACGTTAAAACCCTCAACAGCTGCTCACTTTGTTGCATTTGCTGCTCCTGCATACGCAAAAGGTGTTGCACAACTAGGCTAACTCCTTGCTCCTTGCTTGTCACTGCGTCGTGGCTACTTGATCTATGCACCCACTGTTGAAACTCAGTCGCCTGTAGAGCGACTCTAACTGAACCCTTGGAGCCCATTTATTCAAGGGTGATGTTAGCCTCGTGAGCTAGGAACGTCAATAACTCTGGAGTGCTGAAGTGTTCTGGAAGATTGATGGCAACGTCTCCGTCTTCCCCGCATATCTTGGCGAGTAGATGGCCGTCTTCGCGTCGGGCGATTGTGAACAACACCCACATAGCCCAAAACTGTGCGACTGCGCCAAAATGCAACGTTCCGTTTATTCTGCCATCACTAACAGTCATAGAGAATGATACTTCGTCTCCTTCTCTGCCCTGTCCTTCTTTCTTCTCGTTCACGAAGTCCATTTGCCTCCTTTTATGATCGTTACATATTTTGGGTCATAAATATGTCGTGTAGCAGCTAAAGATCACTTTCGTTTTTTGCTTTTCCCTTTTGTCAGTGAGGATAGCTATATCCCTGAAACAAATACCCCAAACGCGGACCTCATAACCTCACAACCAATGACAGTGAGTCGTCGCAGTGTTGTGCAGTCGACACAAAACCGATCAGTCGTTCAGACGCGTTCGAAAATTTTAACGGAAGCCTACTGGACGCCCCAGGAAGCCTACCGCTGATTGATATTATCGCACCGATATAAAAGCGGAGGCGATTCGTGCGCTTCCACTTTTCCTAGTGTACTAAAAACAATAGTTAAAAGGTTATGAAATTTAAATACAAACATTTTAACATTCACCAACTACCCGCACTGAGATCGGTCGCTTCCACCGAAGGTTAAGCCTAGCATACCCGCGCACTCCGTTTAAACCATATCGTCCCGTCAGGGCTCAGGAATCAACAAGTCTAACGAGGATAAATCGCCGTACTTTTCAGCTTTCTCGCCGTTGTTTCTGAATAGCCAATTTTTTCTTGTGTAAAGTGTTAGCATAACAAGCGATCGAGCGCCGATTTGACGCGTTGAAGCATACCTATATGCGCTGTCGCCGAAGGCTGCCAGTCGCACTAACCCACATTTCTCTGACGGGGATATGTGACTACACAGATGTGTTGATTGAAACGTATTGCTGAAATAAGAAAATTTTGCATTTCCATTGCGCGAAGAACAAGAAAAGGCTATCAAAACTGGCAATAACATCCCGTACAGAGTCTCAAGTTGGCGATTAATTTAAGACTTTATTAGAAGTTAAAATACCAATCGCGAAAGAAAGTCCGTGTTGTGGAACTTCCAGGCATACTACTGAATACGGACAACCTTTTCACTCTGATAGTGGCGTAACGTTTAGATGCTGGGCGATAGCGCATCTGCCTTGTCTGTGCGAAACGGAAACTGCGTCTGCGTGTTGACATGACGAATTATTCATAGTTGCCTATGTACCGGCCTTGCGAAGCGGTAAGGTACTGCGCCTGCAATCTCTAGGTCAGACCATCGAATCCAAGTGGGCGTATGTTTTATTTTTATTTTTTGTTGCATGAAAACGCTTTCAGCTGCTTTCCACATCGACGAATATACAGGGGGAACTGATTACCATGCACCGAGATTTAAAAATATGCAAATTTTGTGAAGCTGGACGGAACCAATGTAATGTTATTTGCCATCGCTTGGAGATACTGATATTTTTTGCATTCCGGCTAATTACATAGTTAGTCCTAATTATTTATTCAACTTCTGAAATATTAGAAATAAAATAATAGTGTCATTGATAAAATTGTGCAGCAACATGAAAGACGCCCGATTCAGCTTTCTGTTGATCAATTTTGTAATGCTGCACGGCGCTGTGGGTATTCTCTTAAATAAATACTTAAATAAATATATAGGTAACTAAATAAATCAATCAATAAATACGTGCTATATAAAAAAGTTTTTCCGAGCGTGAAAAAAGCCCGCGAATACTCGCAAAATTGCCGCGTGACTGGCCACTCGATGCACTTTGCGACTATTCGCAGTCTGCTTTTACGCTCAGAAAAACTCTTTTATGTAGCACGTATTACACAACAGAAAGGTGTATCGGGTGTTTTTCATGCTGCTCTACAATTTTCTCAACGACACTTTTTCTCTAATAAAATATTTGAGAGGCTGAATAATTATTGAAGAATAGTTTTGTAACTAGGCACAATGCAAAAATAAATATTCTGATTATCTCTTGGCGATGGCAAAAAACATCACTTTGGTACGGTCTACATACCTGGCAATTGCATACTAGCAAATCTTGGTGCGTGATAGTTGAGCCACCCTGTATATACGATAGGCAGGCACCACGTATTTCTTGCTCTAGAGTTGCATTTCGCAGCAGTGCCCAGCGCCTTTCAGTATGCCGCGCCTGTCCAGCGCTCCAGCATCCCACGCCTGTCACTGGGCCCATAATCCGGCATGGCACTGGACATTGCATAGTGGGTTTTGCATAGGGCAGCTTTGGGATTCTCTTCATGAAAAATGTTTCATCGCTCACAATAAATGTTAATGTAAGCAAAAGTAGCATGAAGGCAGCGCCAGGGTACTGTATAGAGAGCATGCATACTGTGACCGAGAACTGTCCCCAATGGCTACCGGAAGATTATTGCATTTTTTCTTTGTCATTCAAATTTATAAAAACTGGGATAGCAATAATTTCTTTTTGTTCTGATTTTGCTTTGCAGCTTGCAGTTGCGATCCGAAATTACAGTTTGGAAGTCAGTTTGTAAATACTTATTACTACAATCAAACCACCAACAGGTGCGAAGAAAATGGCTATGATGAGAACTGCAATGGATTTGAATCATTACAAGAGTGCCAGACAACCTGCGTAACCGCAGATGCAGCGCGTTAGTTGCGTACGGTATTACCATAAACGGAGACGTACGCCGTAATAAAGTAGCTGATAGAAAAAGTATGAAGTCGGTGTCCGCTTTTATAGCGTTTGCTGGAGCGCTACTGTAATGATGAAAACATGTTCGGGTTTCCGATACATTGTCATGGGGCTAAAATTGATGAAAAATAACAGAAGGTTTTCGCTCAGTAATCATTGCTTGAGGAAGCCAGAAGATCGAAAAGAAATCATGCGCAACATCTCGTTCCCCGTCCTCATCTTCATTAATTTCATTTAGGCAACTCATGACGCGTACCCCATATGCGCCATCTTGCAACCCATAAAAATTCATAGAGTAATGATGAAAAACTACGCTATGGTCTGTGACACGTGCGCGATGTCACGAGATGGCACCGTAGATGGTGAGGTCCAGAGGCAGTATCAATTATCTTACGTCCCTTTGTTGAGTTCATATCTTCTCAGGAACTCCCTAACGCAATAAAATAAATCACAAATTGGCTGCTCGACGACATAGAGTCTAGGGAAGAACAAGACACACAGGAGACAAGCGGACATGCCAACGTCTGCGGGCATAGATGTTCTTCTGGACTGACTGCAAGTCACAGATGTTTTCCTGGGCTATTTGGTGTGCAACATTAGCCAGAGAGGAAGCCTGGCGGTTAATGTTCTGTACTACGGTGCATAACAGCGAGTAGCCAGCTAAAACGTACAACAGGATGGAGTCCATAGAAAAGGTGACATTGTAAGAAACCGGAAGTGATTTCACAGGATGAATAGTTAGTGGAGGTTAGGTAAACTAGGTGCTGTCATAGCCACGGTGATCGTCAGGATGTAACATCTCTAGTACACATTTCAGATTCAGCGTTATCATTAAAAGAATAAAAAACGGAAGTTATACGTATATTTTTTTCAAGAATTTCGATTATTCGAAAATGGTCAAAGAAAACAATATTTTCCTTGAGGTAAGTCGACGGTCCCCGATTAACTGCGAGCCTACATTCGTTCCAATAAAGAGCCCCTGGTGATGTTAAGGTCACGTATAAGCCTGCAGACCACGCAAGGTTGGCCTTTTTCGCAGTTACGCAGTAAAACAACAAAAGGGGCCTAATTATTCTCAATGCATCAAAAATGTTCCACTTTCAGCACGCAACATTTTTATGAGGTATTTTGCGTAGAATTAGTCTCGGTGAAAACCTGAATTTTTGCAGGAATGATCTGAAAATATTACTACACACACACACACACACACACACACACACACACACACACACACACACACACACACACACACACACACACACACACACACACACACACACACACACACACACACACACACACACACACACACACACACACACACACACACCACACACACACACACACACACACACACACACACACACACACACACACACACACACCAGTCATGTACCTCAGATATTTGAAAAACGAAAAAAATTCTGAAGGATCACATTTCTTTTTTCAGGCACCAGGTCGCAAAATCCTCTCTTTGAAACACCTCTAGTTGTTTTAAACAAGTAACATTCAGTAGCTAATTTGGAATACACTGATACCTGCAAAAGCCAGTTCCTGTGTCTGTGAGTGCTCCCACATTCAAGATAGCAGCCGCGGGGAGTAGGCATTCTCGCGAACTTTTTTGCGGTTTCTCCATACCTATAAATATGTCTGCCGCTCCTACAAAATCCATGGGCGCATTGCTCTATAATTTAGGATTGACAGACTGTAAGCATAATAACAACCACAATCGACTATTTTGAGCAAGTATTTACAAGGCTTTTGTGATGGCAGTGTAACGACAGTGCTGCGATCCGACATGTTGCCGCATAGGTATTCAGGGAGGCCAAACGTGAGTGAAGAGACGGGGAAAACTGCAGGAGGGAGCAATGCCGCATACGGCCCGCGGGAGCGACGGAGGCAGGCAAAAGCGACATATGGAGCAATGATCACCCCGTGGCATTCCAATGTGCCGGCATGCGCAACTTATTCTGCATAGCTGCATGACTGGCTCAATTAGGGGGGGGGGGGGAGGGTGTGTTGCAAGGATAATTGATGTGCAAAGTATCTGCAAGAAAGGCTGCAGCACAAAATAAACTTTGCGGCAAGACAGTGTACCATAGGTCAGCTGAACCATGGGCCGCTTTACGTGCTGGTGATATTCATGACATTTGATTATTACACCTCGTCAGTACATATAAAATTATTCACCAATTATAGCACACAATGTCACGAGAAGAAAGATGAGAAAGGTCTACTGGAAGCCAACGACACCTTTACTGAATCTGCAACAAAACCAATGGCGTTGACATTGTATTCTATATCCCATCAGTCCAAGATCGGGCGCTAACTATGATGGAAGTGAATACATGTTAAGCAAGTAAAACATGTGTGTCACTATTACCTTATCTCAAATACATTGTCCCAGAGCTACGGCACGCTTGAATGAGGCCACGAAATAGACAAGTGCAATATAATAAGTGCCGTATTAAAAGCAATAGTTATGTATGGTCGCACATCATCCCTGTTCTGGGCATCTGTGATGTACATAATGTCAGAAATTACCTTGGTTAGGTTTTAGGATAGGCCATTTTTTCACGGTTGGTACGCAGTAGCTATTCCGTCTACAGTGGCGCTGAGGCTTTTTTTTCTTTTCATTAATAAGTTTGCTCCGTAGCCTAAACGGTTTGTGATGTGCTATATATGCACACCACAAACCATACATGTAGTTTTGCATGACGTTGTGCACAAGTTGTGCTATCGAGGCTTTGGTACGAGGTGTGACCAGTACGTTTGGCGCACAGTGGCGGAGAACAATATTATGAAGGAATACCGCAACGTAGTAAGTGGTGGCTCGCTAAATTGCTTTGTTTTCGCTATATCAGATAAGATAAACGGTGACCATGACAAAGAATCGGTTGGCACAGATAACATTGGAAATGAACCGAGTAAGTCTATAATCACCTGCTCACAGGAATACTTGGAAAATTCGCAGGCTTCAGAAAGCCTGCTGGTCGCATAGGTGTTATCTGGAGGCGTTGAAAGTATTGGCACGTCTTTACGATTTGTTTCGCAGCCTTCAGTCATTTCGTTCAATAGTACTTCCGGTGAATGCTGGCCAATGTCGTACTTGTAAACAACGTACTTGCAATCGTACTTGTAAGCGACGCTTGAGCGGCGGCAGAACAATTTCACGTCAGGTGCTAATTATAGGGGAGAGTTGAGAGCTGCGTTCATCAAGGCATTTCATGAGTTGTCGCGGCTGTACGTCGTCTCGCTGCTTTTGGGCTAACACATATACTACCAGAGCAGCACGTAAACTACCGTCCTCTTTGAAATCCGTCTTGCCAGTGCGGACGGGAACGCGAAACAGACCGCTAACGTCACTAAGTTTCCGCTCCAAACTTATGCAAAATTTTAACCATGATCTTGCAAGCGAACACTCCATCGAACTAGACGCCCAACGGAAATATTTATATTCGCCAGCCTACTGAGAGCATGGTGTTCACACAACCCATGAATGGGCCAAACACTTCTTTTGGTAGAGGACTAAGTTCTCTCCGCAGATAATAAAGTGCGATGGCATACGCAATACCCACATCGACACTTAGTTGTAGCTGCGTACAAACAGCAAAAATTAGCACGTTTCTCGCACCCGTGTTTAGTTTTGTATCCGCATACGCGTCAGAGTGGCCCAGAATTCTAGGAGAGAACAGGTATGTCAAGAACTTGCGAAAGTCCGCTTGCTGCTCTTGCCCCCAAACCTAGAAGTTGTCTTTCGAAAGACGAGTTTTTGGTTCAGCGAGGTGGGAAAAGTTATCACTGCAGCAGGCGAAGTAGACACACAGAACCAGAGAGCGTCTGAATACACTTATGGTCGTTAACGACGCCATACAGGCAACAGCCGGGATTTTGTGTCGGTCGTGTTGAGTTCCAGCGTTACTGGAGGCATCACCAAGAAATTTTAAGTCGTCTTAGGTGAAGTGTCATTTTTCATTAACAGGGATACCAGCAGTACTAATGACCTGACGGACGCTATTTAATACCTAACTATTCTTGCGTAATGCGTAAGCACTCACCCAGGAAATCTGTCTGTCGATATGCCTGTCAGTCTGTAACGCGTAACACGACGCGCGCCATGAAGAAAAACCGAATAAATTCAAAAGGGAAAACGTTCACTGTGCTGAGTTTAGAACCATTGACTTTACGCTCAGAAGCCGAATGTCTTAACCACTGGGTTAAGTACCCATGCTTGCGGAAGGTAATATACGGGGTGTTCAAAATTAGGCTTTACGAAATATTTAAAAATCGCCTGAGGCAGGTACCATAGTTCTTATCGTTAAGCTGGGTTATTCGAAAAGGTGGACATTATAGCACGACAAATCGAAACACAATTTCAAATAATTAACAAAAAGTGACTGATGAACTTCTTAGCTAATTATATTGCGACATATATTGCAATATTTTCAGGCATGAAGTGGCGCCTGACACAGGCAAAAAACATCGCTGAGAGCTAGTGGGGCTATACTAGTCAAGGTGCAGCCAAATTAGGAAGGCCCATTATGCTTCAACACAGTCACTTCCTCTCCAGAACAGGAATTGGCCTCCCTGGTGCAGTATTTGGCCGCTACCTCCCAAATGACTCCTACAAGCAACCCATGACCCTCAGTCCCCAGCGGCTGCGGAGCACCTGACCAAGGTGGCGGTCAGACCTGCGACGCGGCAGAGGGTGCTACGAATGTTTGGGTCCGGAGAGGCCGCCAATAGAAACTGAACATGGCAACGTTCAGCACGCGCACCCTATTGAGTGAGGTTAGCTTAGGAGGGCTATTCGAAGAATTATCATGTATTTCCTGGGATATTATTAGCCTTAGTGATGTTAGAAGTGGTGAGGCTTATACAGTGCTGACTAACGGCCACTTCCTCTGCTACAGAAGTCTTCCAGATAGGAGAGAATATGGAGCAGAATTTCTAGTCCATAAAAACATAGCGGGCAACATTGATGAGTTCTACAGCAATAATGAGAGGGCAGGAGTCGTCGTAATAAAGCTGAATAGGAAGTATAGAATTAAGGTTGTACAAGCCTATGCCCCAACCTCCAGTCACGATGATAAAGAAATAGAACAGTTTCATGAAGATGTTGAATTAGCATTGAGAAAGGTGCAAACTGAGTTCACTGTAGTCATGGGCGACTTCAATGCAAAAGTGGGGAAAAGGCACGCTGGCGATCAAACAATTGGCAACTACGGCATTGATTCTAGGAGTACTAGAGGAGAGATGTTGGTAGAATTCGCGGAAAAGAATGGGCTCCGAATAATGAATACCTTCTTCAGGAAGCCCCACAATAGTAAGTGGACCTGGAAAAGCCCTAATGAAAAAAATCAAGGAATGAAATAGATGTCGTACTGGGGCTCACTTCCATGGAACTGACAGATCGATGCTCCTCACCAAAAGCTTTCCCAAGGACATATAGGCATACATTGAGGTGTTTGATTTGAGCTGAATGAAATGCTGGAATTCTCTGCTGAAATTCGGCGCCGAAAGGCTTGAATTCATATTTGCACCCAGTACAACAGAAATGTTGCCTTTGGTGTTTCAAGGGATCTTTTCATCTGACTGGTACTCCATGACAACGAACACGCTACTCCGTGGTGGCACTGTAACAGTGGTAATAAAGACGTGTACACTGTAAAAAAATTCATTTGGTTTTACGGCAAATCTGCTGGTAATTTGTGACCGAACACTTTCCGTAACTAAAGAATGGTCATTTCCGTAGAGTGGACAACCGTAAAAATAGAGACCGTATTACAAAATACGAGTGCTTACGTATTCAGAAAACGGAAGACTCTGTATGCTAAATGGTACGTACCAACCGTTAAAGTACAGGTGCTTTCCGTATTCAGAAAACGAAAGACGCTGTATGCTTAATCTCTAGTATACGGCCCAACCGTTAAAATACAGGTGATTCCATATCCAGTGAACGAAGGACTCTGTATGTTGAATCTGTACTATACGGTCCAACCGTTAACAATACAGGTGTTTCCGTACTCGGAAAACGAAAACTCTGTATGCTGAATCTGTACTATACGGTCCAATCGTTAAAATACAGGTGTTTCCTGTATTACGTTTTACAGAGCATATTGATTTTTTAGAGAATATACTATCGGGGACCGAAGTACCCAAAATGTGCGAGCGTCGACCGAATTGTATTGGTGCACTTTCTGCTGGGATCAGCCACGCTAAAATTTGCATTTGGAAAGTGGTCTGCAACGCAGATGGTAGTGGCTGACAGTGCAGAGATGCCATTCGGTCGACACTCGCACGTCCTGGGCACTTTTTTTCCTGATAGTACATATTTATTGCAAATGTCATGAATGCAGCTCATAGCCGAAGCAGCAGGTCGCTATGGAGAAAACTGTCTGGCCAACACATTAACATAGCTCAAGAGATAAAACACTTTGCCTTTTGTTATATGAATGAATTGCATGACATTTATACAAACAAGTGCAAAATTTCATTCGTCAAGTACTTTAGGTCACAGAATCAATTTTATTTTCTTCGACCACTCGTCTTGCACTGTTTCCTGGTGAAAGCTGCTCTTGACCCCACAAGCATTGCAAGGATAAACTTGCTGCTGTTAGGAGAAACAAATAATATTGATAAATTTACATCCTAAACGAAGTGTCAAAAACAATCACAGAACACAACAAAGCGGTCACTGAAATATTAGAAAACAATGAACTTCGTTCAACATTGTCAGTACAAGGGATGTTGCTGTAGCCAACATTTTGACAGATACGTGTCATCAGGGCAGCAACTGTTTTCTTTGGCAGCCGTTTTGCATGTGCATAGCTCACTCGCCCCTACCCTCATTGGGGGAGAAGCTGGTGCATATAGTAGGTCAAGAGAAGCCAAAGTGTTAAAATAAATGCAGGAAGGTGTGTTTCGCAGTGATTGTGATGGAGTGTGTAGGGGCACTGCTGTAAGTTGTTACAATGAGTAGGGACGACCTAAACAGAAAACGATCTGTAGACCTAGTAGACCTATTCCTCCCAGAAATCAGAATAGGAATTAAAATAAACTGTTTGGACATTTGGCAAAAAAAGCAATGAAGAATTAGGAAAAATAAACTTTATAACGAGATGTGTCTGGTTAAGATCAGTGGCAATGGCAAATGAAGGTACGTTATCAATAAACATTTCATCGAGATCCGATAAAGAAGAAAGATATTGGTGAAATAATAAATAAATAAGGACATAAACATTAAACTGGGTATGACCATATAAAGTAAAGAACAGCTTGTGAAAAAAAATGGGACGGGCATTGTGATAGCAAGATGCAAGATTGAGAAAAGTTAAGCGCTGTTTACTGTATGTTCATGCCACTACTGACGACTTGAAGTTTCCGTCTTCCTGCTGAAGCTGTCTTACTTGACTAAGGAAACGGGTCATTTTGCAAACAAGTCTACGTTCAGATGCTGTTCAAATCTTCAATGTAATTTTATTGAAGAAAATGGTATGGACAGTCCTACTGGATGGGCATTCATTCAGCAGTACCATCCACAGGTATTAGCTTAAAATTTATTAGTCTCACTGGACCTGGACCTTAGCTCTTGGGAAATCATTAGCTGTTTTTTTATCACAGATGCCTT
The DNA here is from genome assembly GCF_013339745.2 of Dermacentor silvarum. NCBI lineage: Eukaryota > Metazoa > Arthropoda > Arachnida > Ixodida > Ixodidae > Dermacentor > Dermacentor silvarum. The sequence continues at coordinate 85,064,688 of NC_051160.1, forward strand.
CAAATTATATCGGTTGGCAGGAGTGCTAGCAAACAACATTATACTTGTTGCCGCAGTCAAAAGTGCTATTTGGCTCAAGTTGTAGGCATACATATTAAGAGATATGACCAACCATAAAATTACGACGAGCGCAAAAACAAAAGCGAAAATGAATAGTTGCTTTGACTGCCTCATATTTTCGCCTTGCCGAAGACACTTGTGATAGGAACACATGGTTAGCAATGGTAACTCGATGGTGTTCAGAAGTCTTTGTATGCCGAGTTGGCTAGTTAAGGTGGTCAGACGTGTAACTCACCGTTTCACGAGGCAGGGGTGCCAGAATCCTTCGGAGTGAGAGAAATACGTTTAAGCTAACGACAGTGAAGAAAGCTCCACTAAGGCCAAAGACAAGAGCGTCGAGTCTTTTGACATGTATTTCAATGACGTTGGCAGGGAAACAACGTAACTTTGTGCGTCGAGTTGGTGGCGCCGTTCGTGACTTAGGAACAGTAGCCATCTGTTTTACTGCCCGCCGGTTTCGATACGGCTAGACGTGCGAGAAAGTCAGTGACACCTTGCGGATCGCGAGTGACTGATAGGCAGAGTTGGGCGATGCAGGCAGGTAAAAAAAAAACAATAGGGGCTAAGGGGCACAGAGAATGATTTAAGAAGGTAGACTGGCGGCTCGACGCATGTGTGGGGGCAATGCCGCGACACACTACCACACCACCACAAGGAAAACATATGTGTAAATTGTCCGATGTATTTTACTGGTGGTCATATACTTTAGTTCATGTCTGCAAGCCTGGAAAAATGCTGCCACGTTTGTACGGGTTTGATGGGGAGGGGAAAATCTGTCGTCGGGCACAGGTTGTGGCTGCTGCTTACGTCAGAGGTGCAGGGACTGGTAACGGATAACGGGCTTGATGAATGGCCTGAGGAGAATGCTCTATGATAAAGTGGCGGAGCGTAGGTGTTAAACAGCCGGCGGTTCAATAAGGCTAGAAAAAAAATTCATCGGTCATTCCACTCTGTGACAGTGGATCACCAGTGAAGCGGCTGTGGTGGTCGGAAGAGCTCTTACTCCCTAGGCTGCAAGGACGCCTTCTTGTTCTCTCACCACCGCGTCGGCGGTGCGACGTCGGCGGTCACATTCCCACCGCTGCTCTCCGCGTCGTTCCTCGTACATTCGCTGTTTCTCGGGCGTACGAACCACTCGCGGCCTCTCATTGCAACGTCGGAGCGAAAATAAGCCTCTGTCCGCGTATCGGACCGGCACCAAGGTCAATTCACATGATCGCGAAGGCGAGCCTGAAATACGGTTCCGAGCCAATGAGCAACAACATCAATTATAGCCGTGTGATTGAAGCGCGACTACATCTCGTGAGGCAAAACACTCGTTATTAGAATTTGCGCATCCAATAGGTCTTGAATGGAAACATTTGAAAAAGTACCGACAATTTTATTAGTGAACAAGTAACTAGGCGCAATAAAAATCACAGACACATGAAAGCCTGACAATAATCTCTTCCAATAAACAGATGTGAGTGTAGCGCTTTATTTGTGTCTGTGTTTTTTATTGCGCCAACTTACTTGTTCAGTTATGGAAAATCAACTAGCCCCAACAATGAACTATTCTACAATTCCATTAGAGTAGGGAACTGTGAAGTCATCGGCTGCTTGCTTCCATCCACGAATAATAATGAATACTAAACTGCGCAGGCTTTCTGAAGTTTGCTCGTGGCAATGCATGCTGAGATATGCCGAGATTAAATTACTGTATTTAACACTGTAATGTCAAAATTCGCTAGTGCGTAACCAGAAAAAGTAATGGCTATGTATATAGTGTTAACCTTATATTTGACCAGTAGATTTATTTTTGAACTGCCTTTTCACTAAATATTACGTTTTAGCTATGTCTTCGGTACCAGGGAAAAACTACAAGGGGCACGCGTGATGTGTTAGTGAAGAATAAAGTGTGGTTTCTGTGTATAATTTCAATGTAATGTTGATTTTACCTTAACACCAAAGTAGCAGATGTATGTTGGTACTAATCAGGCATGGATATGTTATGTCGTTCAATATCTTGGTGAACCCATTGCTGTGAATTCATAAGACGCTCTCAAGGCTCACCAGTGTAATGTTTGCGGTTATAGAACGAGGTCTATAAATATAGATGGGAGTATTCAAATTTGATTGCTCCGCAATGTTGTGGCGAATGTTCTCACTTACTAGGCTTAATTTGTATTGATGTGTGCTAGGTATATGCGATGTCATAGCGATCTTATGTGAGCTGGCGCAGTAGAGTACTTGGCGCAACAAGACTGTAACGGTAAATCTTATTTTTTTTTCCGCGGAGAAGTTGGCCCCATGAAATGTAGATGGCGTTGGTGTGCCTCTACAAGCCGCCGTTGCAGGACGTATGGGCTTCTATGGCACCTTCGCTACCATGCGTACATGCACCTTTCAGGCACTACGCCACAGACACGTGCTTTCAGACACAGGTGGCTGCTAAACCACGCTTCGATGCGAAAGAAAAGCACGTTCTCTTTTCCTGTGGGTATTTTTCGCGCCCTCACTCTCGGTTTTGCGCTCACTCGCTCGCCTTGTGGAAGAGAGGTTTCTGCTCGCTAAGTAACGGAATGCCTTAGCCATATGCAGCTTCTCTAAAAAAAATATTGCCATCCAGGCCGTGCTAAAGTGGGTGTCCATGGAAACGGTTAAATATTAACACTATAACTGCTGAGGAGGGAGTGCAATGGTTTATTGCTTTAGAGTAATGGTAGTAGTGGGAGTAATTGTAATTTTGGCAGCACGCCACCGCTGCTCGTATTGCCGCTTCGTTTCCCCCTAGCCGCTCCTCGTATTCACGCCGTGCCTCGTGAGTCCTAAGTATGCGTTGTGTACCCAGAGCAGTGCTACAACGACAATAGAATCAGTTGCTAGGCTGCTTATTCTATAGACGTAAGGCTAGAGGCGTCAGTCCCCCACTTCGCAAGCTGTCGCTGCCGCAGCAGCTCGCGCAACAGCAATCAACGGGTAAACGTATGCCGCAAGCGCTACGTGCTCCGCATTGCTAAAAGGAATGCCTTATTATCAATTGTGTGGTTGGGATGCTTGTTTTGTGCTTGTTCGTTATTCAAATGAATGCTGTTCTGTATATTGTATACGTGATCCCAAAAAATGTAATCACATTGCTGAGTGTTTGAAGTTTCTGCTATACGGAGGTACAAGTCACTGCTCCTGCCCTTCACTGCCGCCGAGGTCCGCCCACATTTTTGCTAACGCACGCAGATATAAAAATTGCTGACCACCGACATGCTAACAGATTGGCTGTAAAAAAAATGTCGCAGTTTCACCCGATTGAAAGGCGAAGCATCAGTTGTGATAGCAAATTAGAGAGCTATACGGAGTAAGGATAGTAGTTTTATCAGCGGTATCAACTTGCACATGCAGCAGCACCAGCAACGCGCAGAACTGTTGTCGACGCCGTCGGCGTTTTGCCCGCGTTCGCACCGAATGCGCGCGGCGTTGGTGACTGTTGCCGGTGCCTCTGAGGTGGCTCGGAGGTTTTCGACGAGATCAGAATGGGACACTCGTCGAGCAGCGTTGCAAATCTTACCCACCTTCTCGCCTCGCAACGTTTTTATATAAATACGCATTTGGTGCCGCAGCTAAACGTCGCCTCCCCTCCCTCCTCTCCCGTCCCCTCACAGCCTTTCGCCCGACGGAAGAAGCCGCGTTTGCTCTCTATGGATGGTGATTGTAAAGGATTAATTATTCAGCCCTTCAGGGAGCATGGCGCAGAACGCGCGTTTGCTCGCCGACGTGCGTTCGCTCCCCGTGAAGGCGCGCGTCCCTCGCTCCTTTTCACTCGCACATACAGCATCCGGGGCGCGGCGACGATTTCATCGCCATTGACATCATACGGAACCTCGCGGCGACGGCGACAACGACGACGGCGCCGACGGCAGAAATACGGTTTGGAGTGTCCATATAATTGCTGTCGCAATAAAAGTGTCAAAACCCATTTTATGATGCCTTTAGATGGCAGTGCGTGAGCGTCGAATAAAGATAGCGACACAACTTATTGCCACCACCGAAGCGATTAATGTATTTAGCGTGTACTGCAGCGGGACTCGCTTTCGCGCTTCATTAAGAATACTTGGTGCTACCAAGGCTGCGCCGCGTGCCCTATGAAATTCAAGAGGCGTCGGTCCATGCGAACGCCGAGAAACGGGACACGCGAACACCTGACTCCTCTCTCACGCTTCTTTTGGATGCGCCGTGCCATCTAGTGCCACATCCGAGAAGTATATGCGTGGCCTTCGAGAGGAGAAGCAACTGTTCTGCATAAATATCCATTTGACGATGAATCTGAGTTATCCGATTGAGATATAAAAGAAGCATATCGTGTTTGTTTTTTTGCGCGAACTTGTTTTACAAGCTATATCTAGGCATTTGAATGTGATCTAATGTAGGGCCCAAACATTATATTGACGTAACAGTAACCACTGAGTGATCCACTAGATTACACACATATCTAAAATTTTCAAATTTCACTTTAGTAGGTGTAAGCAAAATTGTTAAGTAGATCCAAAATTTCTCAAGGGCATGTGAAATACGGGCATTCATACCCTTGCGCAGCAGCAATTGTCACCATTTCTGAAACATACTGCTTTTCTCCGTCAGATTTACGTCGTTTTACATACCAACATAGGTACGGCGGCCTATTCCTATGTGTGTTTTTTTTTTTGGTGCAAAAGTGGTCCTTGCTTTCAGGCGCCGTCATTAAGCTGCCGTCGTGGATGTCGCTTCAAATATATCATGATGCGACTGAAATTATTGGTGTTGTTTTTTATGCTGAATGTGATACTGTTGTGATACTGATGTTTTTGTTGCGCTGCCACCTTACCCAGCAATCATCGCACATCAGTTTGCATTCTTATGCACCAAGCCTGTGCCTTCACAGCAAGAGAAGCACATAGATATCATGTCAAATTATTCAATCTTCCAAGAAAGCATTCTCTCGATGCAAAGTCGAAAACAAGAAACCGCAAAAAGGAACTGCTTTTAAATGATTGAAAGTTGCCATTCGCATATGCTTAAAGCCACTCTGGTATACAGAAGACAACAAAATACCCACACGTACAGAGAGAGAGGGAGAGAGAAAAGGGAAAGAAAGGCAAGGAGGTTAGCCAGTGTAAAAGCCGGCTTGCTACCCTGTACTGGGGAAAGCGGTAACGGGAATAAAAGGTATAGAAGAAACAACTCTTAAAAAGTAAGCTGCTTATTAACATGAAAATGATGAAAAAGTGAATGTTCAATCACTTCCCACAGTAGGAAGTAAGGTACCTTCCATCGTGAACTGTAACCGGCGCCATAATATTTAATTGTTTAATAATTTAATTTATTTATTTATTTATTCATGTACCCTCAGGACCATATGCTATTAAAGAGAGGAATCGTAGTACAAAACTTCACAAAAGACATAAGCAGAGTAGAATGAGTTTTGTTATTGCAGAACGAAATGGCTCCTAGTTGTACAAAGTCAGCCAAGGCTTCGCAGAAAATCTTGATTATTAGAGATGGCTACAGTTTCTGCAGGAAGGTGGTTCCAATCAAGGAATGTGCACGGAATAAAAGACTAAAAAAAGTTATTGTTGCATGAATAAATTCCAACTATGTACTGATGATCGGTGCTGTGTGATACGTATTGTAAAGAAGTAATTAGGGCATCATGAGGTGAGCTATGCTGGTGTACCTTTTGAAATAAGCATTGTCGTTGAACTTTATGGCGATACACTAGAGAAGTAAGGAAGAAAGCTTTCGCGGAAGTTGTACTACCGGTAAAAACTTAATGAGGGCTAGTTGGTACATAATTAGAGCAAAGGTATAAAGTAACAGCGCGAAAGGAACAAGGACGACAAAGGAACGAAGACCACGTGGTTTTCTGAGTGTGCATAAAAAAAGCTGGTTTTCTTGTAATAAACATTCAGTTGGCAGTCAGCGCTTGTACTGTGGTCTTCGTTCCTTTTCCGTCCTTGTTCCTTTCGCGCTGTTACTTTATACCTTTGCTTCTACTATCGGTTCGGCAATATTGACAACAATCAAACAAACTGGATTATATTTCACTAATGACGTAATTAGGATGCTGTAACAACGGTCCTAGACAGATCACGCCAATTCCAGTTTAGAACAAACTACAGTTTTATAAAGCACTAACCTAAGGAAAATGCGGCTTGGCTAAAGTTAAAGCGGAAGTAGCAGAGCATGCCGTTATCATTGGTAGTAATATTGTTGTGATACAACATACGCTTAAGAGACATGGCGCAAATGAAGCCGAAGACGGGCATCTGGGCCTAGCACGAACTGGTTTCCAACGTGGTCTCTGGCTGCGCTGCCCTTGCAAATACATCGTATTTAATTCCTTTGTTTGTGACTCTCCTCACGTAACAGTTTGGTGGAGGTTTGCGATACCCGTCCTCACCATGGAGCTCCGCCGCGGTCGCTACATTGAGCTCGCTACCATGCCTCCTGGAGATGAGACCCCATCAACGTCGGCTACGACTCGTCAGACTGCTCAAGTCGTGACGCTTTCCCAGGGCCGCGACCCTGGTCTGTTTTGCGGCTTGGAAGGAATTGACGTCGAAGAGTGCATCAGTCTTTATGAACAGAACGCATCAGCACTAATAACACTTGAGATCGCACGATCATGTTGGCTAATGTCATTTATTGCCTGAGCGGCACACCACGCATGTGGTAGCGAATCTCCAAAGACGAATTAACAAGCTCGGCATTTTCAAAGAAAAACTCGAACTCTTGGGCGACCCCTAAAGGCCCACGGTAGCAGCAAAAAAGGTCCTTGCTATCGGTGCTCAGAGCTCCACAGAGCCCTACGTGTCAAACATAGAACACGTCCTGGCTCCTTTCCCCCAGCCTGACGACAATGGTTGACATTAGATGAGGATTGAATAACCTGTCGTCAGGCCAAGGTAGTGGCTTCTTCTTACGTGTCATAGTTTCAGTGACCGGTAGCCGAAAACGGGCTTGATGAATTGCTTGAGAGGCATGTTCATTGATACAGTGGTGGAGTGTAGACGTTAAACACGGCGCGGTTCGAGACGCTTGCAGGCAATGAAATAAACGATGCAGTGTCCTGGAGCTTCTCAAACAAAAACTATAATTTCAGGAACTTCCAAAGGGAAAATGACAAGCAGTCTTCTTGCAGAAAAACCTACCGAATTTTGCGTTCCATTGGCCGATCAGATGTGTATAATAATTGCTAAAACATTCTTGGTAATATCATTGAAGAAACATGTTTATATTTTTGAGAAACCTGCTGATGAAATCACGTCCAGGAGAGGAAATATGTAGTTATAGGTAGATTAGGTTAGCGATGCCAAGAACGTCTACAAATACTGATGCCATTGAAATGTAGTCATCCTGATTTCTTGTTGGTAAGTGCGTATTGGATGAAGCGGTAAAGTGGTTAGCGAAATTGTTGTTAAGAAAGGCCGCACACGCGTTAGAAGGAAGGTGTAAAACAAAGGAGTCTTCGCAGTAGAAGGGCTGGAAAGGGGAAGTTTATTGCCTGAAAAACAGTAGCAAGGCGTACATACTGGCCGTTCGAATCAGTCCAGAAGCGCGAGATCAGGAGCGAGCCGCTTCCGCTTAGCGCGCTAGTCCACGTCATCATCCTCTCCCTCTAATATTTAACACATTGCGGGGCCAGAGGTGGCGACTTCTAAAGGGTACAATTTCTGTGCAGGTCGGATCATCTGTGAGCCACTGCGTATTTCAATTTTACATGCAAGGACCTTGCCATCTTTACTTTGGATGCAGTAACTGACTACACCATGCAGTCTTCCAGAACATTCTGGGAGCATTATCTTCGTGAAAAATGACATCACCTTAAATGATGCTATAAGCTTTTGATGCTTTCTTCAAGTGAACGCTTCGAAGTGTCTGGAGATATTCACGAAGCCATCGCTTCCACAGTCGCTCAATTATTGGCTGCCTGTGGGCCAACAAAGCCATCAGCTCAGCATTTCTTTCTCCCCGTTCATCCGACGTCTTAGGAATAGACAGGAGACGGCTGCCTAAAAAATGAGACGGCGGCGTTATAATGTCTGGCTCTTTAGGGGAAGAGTAAATGAAAGTTATGGGTCTGCAATACACAGCAGCTTCTTTTCCAGTCAGCAAAGGGCTCAGTTGCTGTAGGGAAACAGACGCCCTTCCCAATGACTTGCGATGGCACACCTTCACAATCCTAACTAACCGCTCCCAAAAATCACCCCACCAAGGAGCTCTCTCTGCAATAAATTTCCAAGGTATGCCAAGGGTAGAGCAATACAGGATGACTTCGTCTTTCCTCAAAAACTGGTGCATGGAAACTAGCTCGCGTGCAGCTTTTTCAAAGGTAGTAACGTTGTCCGAGTATACTATTCACTGTGTTCCACGTCTTCCACAAAATGTTTTCAAGGAGATGAGGAAAGCGTTTGTAGTAAGTGCAACCACATACTCAAGGTGAATTGCTCTAACCGCTGCAGGGAGCGAATTGCACATACGATCAATGGGAAGAGGGGCTGCCGGTGAACTCGCAGCCTTGCGTGGGAACCGAACACAAATTACACATTTTCGAAGAACACTCTTCACTGCTTCTCGCACTGTGGGTACCCAGAACCGGGCGCGATGTTCATTTAAGGTGTCACCGACACCGCCATGGAGAACAGTTCTGTGCGTTTGCAAAATGACGAGTTGCGTGACCGGTTGGTTCCACGGCAGCAGCGCAGGCGTCTTTTCGTTGTATATGACATCGGCGTTCTGAAGGCGAGTTGTAACCCTCATGACGCCCATTTCGTCAATAACGGGATGTAGGTCTCTTATAGACGTCGTCTTCTCGAGGTCTTGTCCCACTTGAAATTGGGCTCTCTTTGGCATAGGTATCTGTCTGCATTTGCTTGAACCAGATGTTCTCAGCTTCTTGAACTTCAGTAGCTGTAAGTGATCCTTCTGTAATCGACGTTGGCGATTGAGAGTTGTCCACGAAGCGTTTTACCCATGCTGTCAGTCTTGTCATTCTTAACCAAGGACTAAATCTTTCGGCACTGAAAAGTTGTTCTCTTATCACGCTGACCAGTACCGGAAAGCTTGTTTCTAACTCGGAAGCAACTTGTTTTGCTTACGGTCCAGAATCTTGAACGTCAGATTTCGTTGGCCGACTATTTGCCACACACAGAAGCCAGTTTACTCGTTTCCACCACAGATGACTATTTCGAAGGTTTGTAAGCGAAAGCTAACGCTTCAGTAGATCAGCCAGGTTTTGTGTTCCCGGACAGCGATGCCACTGGTATGGATCTGTTACTTGACGTATCTTGTTAACTCTGTTATAAACAAATTGTTTCTACTTGGTTGGCGAGCTGCGTATCCCACAAAGCGCCACAGTTGAGTCCGTCCACAGGTGCTCTACTTATTTCCAGTGCCTCGACTCTAGAGCCTCCCGCAAGAACTTGAGGACTCCAGAATCCAGAACCGCAGCTACCAATTCCAAACATGGTAACGTGATCCGTTTGATTAGAGCTACTCTACACTAGACTAATCTACAAACAGAAGCTGTACATCGACGTAAGAGCATTGATCTTGAATTCTCAGATAAGCTATGGCACCATAAGAAATAGAACTGGCATCAGCAAATACGTGAAGCTTGGAGCTTGTAGGCAGACTTCAGCACACTCCTGGGAAGTGAAAACACCGGAGAGTATTTCAGCTCATCGGACCAAGTTCCCCATTCGTGTCTAAGTTGATGAGGCATAACTTCTTCCCACGCTCAGCCGTTCTCCCACAATCTTTAAAAGAGGCCTTTCATCCTAACCAAAACCGTGATAGCCACCCTAATGGATCGAAAATCCGTGCGGTCGTCCGAAGGAAACATCTCTTCGTGTCGTATTTTTTTCGAGAATCTGCAACCTAGATTCCATGTTTACAGTAAGTTTGTCAGCAGCTGTGTCCAATAGCAAACCCAAAATTTTCGTAGCAGCCATGGCTGAGACAGAGTCCAATCCATCAGTGATCTACTGTCTTAGCTCTTCATCATTGGTGGAACATTTTTGCAGCTTCATGCCCTCTTTGCTCAGGATGAGGTCAGCTTCTTAATAAATACGGAAAGCTTCTCTTGAATAAGGATATCCGGCGACAAGATCATCAACACAGAAATTTTCGCAAGTTGCATGACAGTTGATCTCAGCGCAGGATCGACGTGATGGAAATGATACTGGAGCGTCGCTGTTAAAGGAATGGACTTGCTGTAGTTTCAAATGGCACTCGTGTCATCCTATACTCCACTAGTTTTGGCACATGTTCACTTGACATAGGGGTGCTGTCAAACTATAAAAACCGCAAGCCGTCACGATCAGGCTCTTGAATTCCAATTTGTAGAAACGCCTTTCGTACATCTGCAGTAATTCCAATCTTGTGTAGTCTGAAATAGTCTGTGTAGTCTGAAATAATTTTTTCAGAGACGCTGCTCGATGTGTGTGTGACTAGGCATCGAAGACCACTCTCAGCCCTGTCGTCTAGGATGATTCCCTGGTAACGGCTTGGTGCGGCGTGCAGTAACATCTCTCTGCCGCGTCTTTTCAGTTGACTGTTTCAGCGTGATCATCCAGTTGATACTGCCTGACTGCCTTGTCGTACTGCCAAAGAAGCTCCTGGTTACTGACAAATTGCCGCAATAAACCGTGAAGACGTCGAACCGCAAAACTTCGGTTGTCTGCTAGGTATGTGTTGATGGACTTCCAAGGTAGCCCTACTTCTTGCCTCCCGTTCTTTAATGCTGTTTTCTCCGCAAATTGCCCGACCACCTCATTTTCATGCTCGTCGTTGGTAGAAGGGCTAGAAATGTCTATGCTGTCTAGGTCCTAGAAGTGCTGTAAGGTTTAAGACACGTCAGTCTCTGTGAAACTCGTGCGAAGGACACAAACGCGCGCGCGGACTTCTTTAAAAATGTGACCGTCGCATGGTACAGGTCCTTGAAATGTCTAAAGGTCCCTGGTTAGGTCCCGGGTTTTGGCACCAGAAAATGTAAAATCAAGGAGCCTTCGCAGTAGAAGGGCGGGAAAGGGGAAGTTTATTGCCCGAAGGACAGTAGCAACGCGTACATACTGGCCCTTCTAATCAGTCCAGAGGTGCGAGATCACGGACGAGGCGCTTGCGCTGAGCGCGCTAGTCCCCGTCATCTTCCTCCTCCTCGAATATTTACCAGAAGTATTTCGCCGAATGAATTTTCTAAGGTTGCTGAGTGATCTAGCTTCGGGTTGATTTTTACAAGAATTTTCCGACGTTAATGTTTAGTACATTCATTAGTACATGTGCTTCAATATCGTCTTGGTGCGACAGATCAATGTCCCTTCCTCGGCCTTTAGTTCCCATGGCCCACTGTCGTGCTCTGTTTTTACTCTTTGTACGACGCCTGACCGCCTGGGAACGGAAATACTCTGCACCGTGTCACCGAGCGCTATGTCTGACCTCACCTGAACACTGAGATATGTGACTGAACGCATGCTCGCACGTCCTGTCAATACGACTAAGGGACGCATAACAACAAGTCTCCGGCTCAACCTGTGCTGCCACAAGGCCGACGCTTCGACGACGTGCACATCAGCGTGGTTGTACCACTTCCTTCTTCACTCGGTTGGAGCTATCTGGTAACGATTGTAAAATGTAACATAATTTAAAACAAACAGGAATAACAAATACTTGCACTCATTTTCTTCACGCAGACAAGGTATAATACAGCAGAAAGCTAAATAATGAACGCCTCAAGAAATTTGACCAGTAAATTTAGCCATGTGCAATTCAAGACGCTTACAGGAAATCATATATTCGATTCAGTGTGTTGTAACTTCTCAAAGAAAAACTGTAATTTGAGAGGTGTAGTTATGGCCAGGAGCCAGCAAAAGAAAATGAACATGCAGTCCTTGTGCAGTAAAATTGCAATTTTATTATCGCACAATTTATAACTAGATACCAGTATTCAAAAATTCCGTCCTTTCAGACACAAACCTCATAGTAGTTATAGCCCCATTTACATAGAAAAGGTGCAAGTTTGTCTTAGATTTACCCTGAATTCTAATATTCTTATCTACTAACTGCAATATCTTAAAGGGAAATACAAGCTAAACCATGGCCTCATCTAAAATGTCGTTATCACTTGTAAGCGACATAGTTTTCCAAACAACATTTGGCAAATAAAAATTGGTTGAAAGGATAATGCGGCCATCCGATTTCACATGTTCGCTCACGTACCGTTTTAAATAATCTGAAACAGTAACATGGGAACTACAGCGTCTGTACAGCAGCTAAAATATATCAGACGTTTTTATGGAAGGCTTTGCAAAAATACGCTATAAGTCTATTAAATCTGGCATTTTTATTATTTTAGTGTTATAATTAAAACAATTTTTTACCACCACCCTTGTTACCTCTATCTTTTCTAAATGCACTATAGCCAAGTTGAATGAACCATCATACCTTTCATGACTTAGCCATGCCTCGGTTAAAACCAGAACATCTTAATTAAACGATAGAAGAATTGCTTTCAAATCTGAAGCTTGTTAATCACACTCCGGCAACTTACATTAAGTATTCCTGAAGGTCAAGGATTGTGCTAACGTTGCCAATTTTGATTCCTTGACATGTTGAGCTTATAAGGAGATTGTTTATCAACGTCCCAGCCAAATAAACGCCGTCAATACTCAGCTTTTCCTAAACTGACTTTAATTTCATACTTTTCTGAAATATCCCACCACTGAAATGTCCAACCAACACTTCCGTACGCCACGTACTCACCTAGAAAAGTATTCGCATCGTGACAACCAACTACTTGTCATAATGTTATGCTTTTAATAATAATTTTTTATCGCGGTAGTCTAGGAATTTGAGGATCACTAGACAGTATTTATTTTCACTTATTCTTCCGAGTCTGTGATACCTCTCGATGCCAGTTATGTCTATGCCTAGTTTTTCTTAAACACCTCGTCTTTTACTTTTTTTCTTCCAGTAGTTTAGGCGTCTCGACTTTAGGCTCAAGAAAGGCATAAATTAATAGGTCATTTTGCCTGCCTCCGTTAACTATGCCATCTACTTGTAAAATATTCGCGATCTTTGTCTCGTAGTTTATTATTGCTGCTTCGATACCATATACTTTAGAGTTTAGCTTGTTTAGACCACCCAACCGTCGCTCAATGTCATCAGTTCTATCCATTAATTAAATAGTCCCTTTTGCATTTTGATTTGTGTCACGTGCATGCCCTGTATAGTTGAAGGAATTTTGCTTTGTCCATTTTGAAGTTCTAACAAATGTTATTCTTGGAAGGACCTGGGTTTCGTTCCCCATCTCCACAAACCAGAAGATTTCTTGCGGATAGACTTATACAACTCAAAATGTCCATTAACACACAGTGACCAGGACAACAGCAGTGAAAAACTATTATAAGATCGATAATCATGAGTTGGCCTATATCTACTAGCCTGTAGCATAGGGCAAAAGAACAGTTAGCATATTGCAGGGATTACTGCCGCCAGGCCCATTGGTGAAGCAGAGCTCGTCGGGCCTCTATATAGCTGTCTGAAAAGGCGTGTGACTTGACGGGACTGAGGTAAACGCGATATTTGGACCAGTGATTAATGAAAGAATTGGTGGGTACATGACGATGCTTTCAGCACGTGCCGTTGAACGCACGCCAAGTTCTTGGCTCGGGCCCGCCTTTGTTTTCGAAGCAGCGCAGGCCTGCTTTAGGCTTGGTTTCCGAGAAGAAGCGCCGTAACCTGTAGCATGTGGCGAAACTGACTGCTCAGAATGTCGGCATTGCTGCCGCCATGACTACTCTGCTTTAAGGTCGATAAGTTGGTGTCCTAGAATATTGAGAGCATCCGGAGCGTAAATCCAAACATAAAAGAAACTTTGCTCCTTATGAACAATCGAACATGTCGATGCGCGGCAACATTCAAACGTCGTTGCTTTGATCACGAACAGAGATCTACAGTCGTTGCCGAAACGAATCGAAGCATCCTCAGCAACCTGGTTGTCAATCACACGTCGTTTTGAGACAAGATATGGGCGCTGCTCTAGAAATGCATGGCTTCTCGTGTGTTTCATGTCAGAAAGGATCGACTTGCTAATAAAGAGATGTATGGCTGTCAAAAACTTGCTGAATGTTTGAAAGGAGACAACAAGCCCGTTCTACACTGAAGAACACAACATTTCCGTCAGAAATAAACGCGCATAACATATGCACTAAGAGAGAAGAGCAAAGAAGAAATCCGGCTTCGTCAATAGACGCATCATCAAATATAGTGACACAACTCATTTCCACCGCCGAAACGAGTTACGTACGAGGTGTATACTGCAGCAGTTGATCAGTAGCTGAATGGTAGTCGCCAGCCTCAATATCTTGAAACACAGAAAGTTTGACTTGCGTCAAATACCATTCGAAAATACCCGTCTGATTGAGAGAGAAGTTCTAGCCTAAAATAATTTGATAGGAACACACATGCAGGAAAGGGAGCTCATTGGTGTACAGAAGCCTTTCTGCCGAGTAGAGTAGTACGTAATGGCGACCAGATATTTCTTTTGCACACTCACGGTTTCACGAGACGGCGCTGTCGGAATCTTTAGGAGTGAGCAATATTTTATGAAGCTAGCAGCCATTACGATGACTCCATTAAGGACAAACACAAGGACGTTGAGTACTTTGACATATGCTTCAATGACGTTGGCAGCGAAGCAACGAAGCCGCGTGCCTTGAGTTGTTGACGTGGTTCGTGAGTCAGGAACCTCAGCCATCTGTTTTTCTGCTCGTTGGTTTTGATACGGCGGTACATTGGAGACATTCCGTGAAAACTTGCAGATCGCGAGTGACGGATAGGCACAGGTAGGCGCCTGTGCCTCTCAATTGCTTGAGAGGCATGTTCATTGATACAGTGGTGGAGTGTAGACGTTAAACACGGCGCGGTTCGAGACGCTTGCAGGCAATGAAATAAACGATGCAGTGTCCTGGAGCTTCTCAAACAAAAACTATAATTTCAGGAACTTCCAAAGGGAAAATGACAAACAGTCTTCTTGCAGAAAAATTGCAATTTTATTATCGCATAACGCGTCACTACGTAGTAGTAATAATAAAAATTTGCATCCTTTCACACAAGAAACCTCAACAAACCTTACGATCCCACTTACAAAGAAAAGGTGCAAGATTGTGTTAGATTTACCCTTAATTCTAATATTCGTATCTACCAAATGCAATAACTTCAAGGAAAATGCAAGGTCAACCATGTCGTCAGCTAAATTGTCGTTATTCCTATTGAGCGACTTAGTCTCCCTTGAAATGAACGTTTTTCAAATGAAAATCTCTTGAGAGAATAATGCGGTCATCGTGATTCACATGTTCGCTCACGTACTGTTTTAAATAATCTGAAACATTAACATTGGAACTAGAAGGTCTGTATATTGCAGCAAAAAATATATCTGAAGTTTTCATGGAAGACTTTGCAAAAAAATACACTCAAGATCTTTTAAACCTGGCATTTCTACTATTTCAGTGTTATACTTCACCCATTAAAGACCAAGAAAAATATACCAGAGACATTTTGCTTGATTTTTCGTGTGAGATGATATTTTCACACTACAAGTACATTGTGAAAGATTCATGAGTGTGGATTTATTCTTTGAAACGCTAGGATAGTGTATTTTATAAAGTACGCAGGGCATTTTGGGAGCAAAATCTGATGTAGGTCACCAAATGTAAATGCTTTATTTTGGAGCTTCAAAAAACAAATAGGCTTGCAGCGAAGAGTGTAACAAACTTTGCGTATGCCCTCATAACCTTCTGGTAGCAAAATGAGCATTTTAGTGGAAAATATTTTTTTTGCTGGGAGGTGTTTTTGCTATTGAAGTGTGCAGCATGATTTCACGGGGAAGGACTTTGGTGTTGCTTTCAGAGGCGCACGCGTGAAAATATATTATTGATGTAGATCTACACGTGATATCTTACGATGAATGCAGGTTTTCAAAACTAAAGCATTCAGCACTTGTTTCAGTGGTAGTTGAAGCATTCAACAGACTGGTGGCATTTCCTCCAATTCAGTCTGTTCTTGCACTTCAGACCTGTTGTATAATTTGGTCGGCAAGATTTTTGTTAGAATTTTTTAATCTTTCAAGAGATGGGGTCTACGCCTACTTCCCCAATGCGGGTTGGTCTACTTTCACTACATAACTCATCTCAATTGGCAGAGGAATATAGATCGTCTTTGTTGTTTTGTGTTTGCTCCCACCTATATTCCGATTTGTAATAAAATCCTGCATAAATATGCTGCTGTTGGAAATAATGTTCATATAAAATCTAAAGACATTTTTGTTTATCTAAATTTAAGGCAACACTGCTCGCTATTTTATTGACTCTGAAGATAAGAGCGTCATCTTTCTCGGCAGCAAGAAAGGAACCAGGAGGAATAATAGTAATCTTTATGTAACACGTTACATATTTTTACCTGCAATGGTGATTGAAGTGTTTCTAGTGAGCAAAAAATATTCAAAAAATTGTAAGCAAAAAATATTGGTAAAAAAGCCACCGTGTGTGCTTCGGGAACAAGCACACCCCTCTAGCATACACCAAAGACCAGTGTACTTCACAAAGTACGCCTACATTCATTTTCTCGCAATGCTATAAATATGTATTGTATATGGACGTCATGCATACATTGTTTACGACATTGTTTTCTAAAACGTCCACACAAACCTCAGCTACGTGACGCATATAATATGCTTGATAAAATATAAAGAAGGTGGATGTACAGCAGCACCTCACATGTTCAGAGGAAATGATGATGCTAATTCAGGCCCAAGATCAGACCTCCCAAATCCTGGCAGTCCAGAGGGCCGTCACGTTTGACCTGATGGTCCCCGAGTGGGCCTAGCCAGGTGACGTCGAGTTTACTCGCGTCTATCGTGGACCAAATAAAGTTCACTGACTCACCTCACATGTTCAGCACTTCTCCATGTTTGGCGATAAATAAATGAAACACATCATGCAGCTGACAAAAAAACTACAATGTGGTCGTCTTGGCAAGACCCTTTTTAGCAAAATAGCGTACTAAGGAACACAGTATATTTCTTCTTTAATTATTTAAAAATGACCAGCGTACTTTCAAAAGCATGCTGGTCCCTAATGGGTTAACCCATTGGCCAACCATCTTGGCTAACACTGCCTAACCACCAGCCCTATCTTTTCTAAATGTACTATAGCCAAGTAGAATTAACTGACTATTATATATTTCATCGCTTATCCATGTCTCGGTTAAAACCACAAAATCTTGATCATATGATTGATGAATTGTCTTCAAATCTGTAAGCTTGCTCATGACAATTCTACTATTTATATTAGGTATTCCTAAAGGCAGAGGATTGTGCTTACGTTGTCAATTTTCATTCCTTGATATACTCAACTTATAACGGGATTGTTTGTCAGTGTCTCAGAGTGAAGATCAATGGCGAATACCTCCGCAAAAATTCGGTTTGCAGATGACATTGTCCTATTCGGTAATAACGGGGACGAATACAGCAAATGATTGAGGACCTTAACCTAGAAAGTGTAAGAGTGTGGTTGAATATTAATATGCACTAGACAAACATATTGTTCAGTCGCCTGGTAAGAGAACAAGAATACAGGATCGCCACTCAGCCTCTAGAGTCTCTAAAGGAGTACGTTTATCTAGGTCAATTACTCACAGGAGACCGTGATCATGAAAAAGAAAGTTACAGAAAAATAAAAATTGGGTTGCAGTGCATGCGACAGGCGTTGCCAAATCCTGACTGGGATCTTACTACAGTCGGTGAAACGAAAAGTGTACAATCATTGCATTCTGCCGGTGCTAAAATATGGGTAAAAAAATTGGAGGTTAACAAAGAAGCTCGAGAACAGGTTAAGGACCGCACAAAGAGCGATGGAACGAAAAATGTTAGGCCTAACGTTAACAGACAGGAAGAGAGCGGTGTGGATCAGAGAACAAACAGGGATAGCCGATATTCTAGTTGACATTAAGCGGAAGAAATGGAGCTGGGCAGGCCATGTAATGCGTAGGATGGATAACCGGTGGACCATTATATTTACAGAATGTATATCAAGAGAAGGGAAGCACAGTCGAGGAGGGCATAAAACTAGGTGGGGTGATGAAGTTGGCAAATTTGCAGGCGCAAGTTGGAATCAGCTAGCGCAAGACAGGGGAAATTGGAGATCACCGGGAGAGGCCTTCGTCCTGCAGTGGACACAAATAGGCTGATGAAGATGGTGATGTTGATTATGACTACCATCCAGGCGCATAAGTCGAATCTGTACCAAACTGAACCTGCAGGCAAGGCTATCAGACGCAGTGTTTGATTACAAATTGTTAGAAAAGGGGTAGTGGGCTCAGGTGACGGCTCTGCCTGAGGAACTTCATGTCGCCTGCGCGAGGTGGTGCTACAGATATTTTTACATGAAAGGTTTTGCAGTCTTGCACCTACGATATGCGGGTTCTGCAGAATATTTCGCCGAATCGCGTAAATATAAATAACTAGTTGGACCGTCGCCAGGGCCAAGAGGGCAGCCGAAGCCAGAGGGTTCCTGGACTAAGGAACCTTCCCACCTCAGGGTGATACCGGGCCTCGCTCGGGACACTGTTTCAATAATAAACGTTTCTCTCTCTCTCTCTCTAGTTGTTATCTGTATTAGAGCACTGCACGGGCCGATTTATTTTAGGCCGGGCCCAGCCCGGGCCGGATTTTACGTCGGGCTATCCGCCCGAGCCCGACCAAAAGTTTTATGGCGAGACCCAGGCCCGGCCCGAGCCCGGCCCGAAAGCGAAAAAGCCCATCGAGTGGCTATAAATAAATAAAATAAAGAAGAGAATGAAAGGAATTTATTCTTAAGGCATAAATACACGTCCTATGCAATTATAAACACTTTTCAGCGGTCTGAACGCAAATGCCAGCGCACGAAATAGCACCAATGACCCTGCCGAGCAGTATCTCCATCACTTTCCAACGGCGCGACTTTGATGCGGTCTAATCCACTTCTATCGCCACGCCGCCACAGTATTTTTCCACGTCGGGCGCCTCACTGCAAAGCATGCACCACCCCAGCCGCTCGTCCCACTCAACCGTATTCCAGTACACTCTAGCCGAAGCGCAGCCACGACCACGGATCTACACGCCACGACAGGTCGTGAGCGCAGCGCATGGATGGAGTAAATGGAGAAAGAAAACTTCGCGCTCTGCCATGGTGCAGCGCAATGCGCTGCTGCTAGGCGGCCGGTTGAGAACATACGTGCAATCATAGATGGACGCAGTGCCATATTTCAGCCGCGTGACGAATTATCTTACGTTACCAGTCATCGTTTTACCAACTCGCCTTTGAAGAATCAGCAAGTCGCGAACGCGCTTACACCACACTGATTACATTGATTTAGGTAAAGAATACAACGGCATGCTTTGGTTTGAGGCGACTTTGGTGTTTCTGGACTTCTACATTCTGTTCAAACAGCGCAATATACGACGGAAGAAGAAAAGGGAAGCACACAGGAGTACCACCGCAAGCTCCCAGCTGCGCCGGGGCAACGGGTTTTTCAGAGTCGAGACGAGCGAGGATAACTCGTTGCACGTTACATGCACACCACCAGAAAGTACGAGCCCGGCCTGGGCCCGCGTCAGAATACCCGAGCCCAGCCCGGGCCCGGTTCAAAAAGCCCATGCCGTGCCCGGCCCGAGCCCGTGCAAAACTGTCCTACCCGGGCCAACCCGGCCCACAGGCCGGGCCGGGCCCGGGCTTTCGGGTAAGGCCGAGCCCGTGCAGTGCTCTAATCTGTATTACCGGAAAGTTGTCGTCTCCCGTTCGCTTTTTGTGTTGTATACAAAAAAAACCTTTTTTGATTTTTTGATTCATAGTCACCATCGTGACTATGACGGCTCTGGAGGCGTTATCCATGACCTCGCGAGTAAATGTGTTTGGGTGCTGGTTCGCCACCAAAGTGGGTCGCTTGTGGCAGTTTGTAGCAGTTACCATGGCGATAATGTGAGCGCGATTATTCGTTTTATCTACATCCAGCACCAGTAATAATCGTCTAATCGTCCACTGCGGTACACTAAGGCCGTTGGACCGTTGCCCAAGCGCACCGAACGTGGTCGATTTCCGGACAGTTGTGTTACGTCATAAATGCATATACCTGACATGTGGGTACACATCCCCGGGAAGCGAAACACGGCACATCTAATTCTGTAAAAAAAAAGAAAGAAACACCGCCCCAAGCATTCCGTACAAATGGTTAACCAGCAAAGCTGAAACGTGCGGCCCGGGTGTTTATCAGTGGGGTAATCGCGATGCTGTATTGAAGCCTTTCTCAATTATTGGTTACATGTTTGTGTTTCTAGTGGAACGCAAGCGCCAATGGCGGGAGAATGCTGCTAACTACGACGCCGAGCTAACTCGAGATATCGAACGCATGCGAAAACGGCTATCCAAAGAGACATCGTTGCGGGCAGAGCAGCGTCTACATGGCAATGGCGGCAACGCGTTCGCTGGGGCCAACGCCCACTTTCGGTGGGAGTTTCTGGAGCGGCACTTTGGCGTCGGCTGCGAAGAAACATCCACGTTAAAATCGCGAAGTGGAACGCAAGCGCCAATGACGGGCGGATGCTGCTAACCACTACGCCGAGCTAACTCGAGATATCGAACGCATGCGAGAACGGCGAGCAGAGGAGGAGGCGTTGCGGGCAGAGCAGCGTCAACGTGGCAATCGCGGGAACCCGTTCGCTAAGACGTCACTAACGGCACTGCCAATGGGGCGCACGCTGGGTGCGACGCGCGGAAAGACGTAACTGATGGCGCAGCTAATGGAGACGTTTACAGAAACATAGGACGAACGGTGTTTGATTTCGCCTAGCCATATACAGCTTTCGCTGTGAAATTTTTACCTTTAAATTTTACCTTTGCAAAAAATCCATGCATCGATTTCTCTAAATATTAGTAATTCCGGGAGCGAATCGAACCGTGCCTTCCGTATACATGGTAGGAAAAAATCCGGCATATCCCGCACCCTGTGGGAATTTATGGTATGCGAAGCAATGTACGGAGAACCTACAATGTTAACGAAACGACCGTGAGAACACCAACACGTAGGCGGCTGTTTTATAACCTACATGACACGCATGTCATGACAATCATGTCATGAATCCTCAGGAATGCCTTCAGCTGCGCTTAAGAGACCTTAAGCCTTTGTGATGCTCATGACTATGACTTCTCCCATCATGCTTTAGTGTTTCGTTCGCTTAGTACCCACGTGCGAACCCATTTCAGTGGTTTTGAGTGTTAATATTTTCTTCGTTGGGTCATTGTCATTTTTGCTGAGTCATGGTCACGACTATGACTTCTACCGTCATCCTTCACTGAGTACGCACGTCAGAACCAATTTCAGCGGTTTTTAAGTGTTCATCTTTTTTCACGGGGTCATTGTCATGACCTATACGACACACTTGTCACGATATTCATGTCATGACCTATCACTTACGATCGTCATACACTCTTGTCGTACTATGCCAATTTGGGCACATACTAATTTTCCCAGATACCAAGTGAACAAACGATGAAAAGAGCACCAAGATGTAGGCCGCTAGAAAGAAATAGATAGATGGATAGGTACTGTCAGAGTGGCATACTCGCCAAGAAATGCTTCGCATATATATATATATATATATATATATCCCTATAACATCCATCTAGCTGGGTGCTCATGTGAACTAGCTGCCTAATTTTGGTTGGTAACAACTTTATTGTAGTAACGTTCAAAGTTCTTCTGGGTTCCACTCCTCTACTTGGGCGTCCGAGACGCACCGCCAGAGACGATGTACGCAAGTGAGGAGTTCTGCCGTTACGAATAGCGGCGACGGGTTCGCTGAGTTGAAATAGACACAAATGACGATTGAGAAAAAAACAACACTTCTATTCACAACTATTTCCAAGAATTTACAAATACACATACAAAACACATACAAGACGGAACTGGTACACATAGGGCGACCCTATATCGACATAGTCGATGGTGCATAGCACAGACGTTTGTCCAGAACCGTCTTGCATGTGTTTTGTATGTGTATTTGTGAATTCTTGGAAATAGTTCTGAATAGAAGTGTTTTTTTTTGTCAATCGTCATCGGTGTCTATTTCAACTCAGCGAACCCGTCGCCGCTATTCGTAGCGGCAGAACTCCTCACTTGCGTACACCGCCTCTGGCGGTGCGTCTCGGACGCCCAAGTAAGGAGTGGAACCAAGAAGAACTTGGAACGTTACTGGCGCAGTCGGCAGGATAGGTTCGCAGGAAAAAGACTGACGAGCTGAACACAAGGAAGACATCGCCTTGGGCGAAGCGGGAATTTGCAACGGAAGACGTTGTTCGATCTCCGGTCGACACCGTCTAGGTGGACTTTACAGCAGGAAGCTGTAGTGGCTGGACGCCGCAGACATCAGTGCCTTCTCTGAAGACAACGAGGCGCGGCTGGTTTAGGGCAGCCCTCGACGACTCACCACCACACTGTTAACAGGTTTTACCCTTTTAGGGAGTTTTAGGCTCGTTGCATAACTCACACCCTAATGGGAGCACAAAAAACTCCATCAGAATGGAGTTTTTATTCACACCCTTGTTGTTGGGATTTTTTGGGGGTACCGTGGGAGTTTTGTATAGTTCCTTTAAAGGATATCGCTGCTGGCGTCTTTATGAGGAAAGTTAGGAGTTTTTTATTACTGCTTTGAACACCGGGTCTGTGGGACGTTTTATGAGGTACTGGGTGCCTTTATAGGTTGGCTTGGGTATTTTATTTTGCTTATTTTGGGAATTTATAGGAGAAGCGATGGGAGCTATTACGAACGTATTTTCCGAGCGGCGTGGCTTCTTGAGGGAGTTTTTAAGGATGCCTTTGGGAAATTATTGTTACTTCTTATGGGAGTGCTTAGGTGTAAATATGGGAGCAATTGCTTCCATATTTTGGGAGCTTTGCTTAAGGGAGCTCTTATGGATAGCTTTGGGAATTAATTTTTGCTTTTTAGGGGAATATATAGGAGAATGTCTGGGAGTTCCTCTTCACACCTTTAAGGAGCTTTGTTTTAGTTAGGGAGTTTTAAACAAATGTTTTGGGAGTACTTTTTTGCTCCTTTTCAGAGCTTTTACAGGAAGCTCTGGGAGTTTATTAGGCTCCTTTTGGGAATATTATGAGGCTGAAGGGAGTTTTTTTGTATGTGTGTTTAGTAGAATGGGCCCTTTGAGGAGCTCCGAGATGTATGACAAAGCAATAAAGTGTCTGGAAATTTATTGTAATTCCACAACCAAATGTGCCAGCATGATAGTACAATCAGCAATTGTAGGCATAGTGAAAGTGAATTGATTCAATAAATTGGATATAAACAAGCAAACAAGTGTGAGAGGGAAATCAAGCATTTGACAAGCTTCAGTACACTTATAAATCCACAAGTGCAGCCAAGACCAAAAGTGAGTAGCTCAAGACAACACCATGAGCTATTCGGCAATCCTTGTATCTGTTTGAACAGGTCACACTTCTTTTTGCAAGTAAAGGAGCATGCTACAATGAATGATGCAAAGTAGGCCTGACAGCAGCAATGACCCGAAGGAAAATAAACAAAGTACTTTTGAAAACCTATGCTATTTCCAATTGATATCTACATACAACTTACTCCCACATGCTATGCTCGCATGTAACATGCAGCTGCAAAGAAAAAAGAAGCCAAGGTCGCACACCCCACTCTGAATCAGTTTCCTTAGCAATGTGCAATACCTGAAATACAAACTACCCAACTTGTGAACATGACAAAAGTTTACAGCAAGTTCACAATGTAACACTAGTCAAGCAGGTGATGTCTCAGGCTGAGGTTAAAAATCCAACAAGGGGACTAGTAGACAACTCCAGCTGACAACGATGCATATGTAGATGTCACTACATAGGTGCTTGTTGCGATGCCACCTGACCCTAGTTGGCATCAAAGAGGTTCATTAAAGATTGGCACATACACAAGTTGGTGTCATAGAGGTTCATTGAAGACCTGCATATGCCCATGCAGTGGCCCCAGAGGCACATAACCAGTGGCCTCAGTGGTGCTAACCTATTGCAGACCCAGGGGCACATACCGAATTTGCACAAATATAAGGAGTTTTTTTTATTTCTTGCCTCAAAACGTGCCTTGCGTTATATAACCAACACCGACACAAAGACCAATGTCAGCAATCTGAGTGGTCTGAGGAAACTCCCCTGTTTCTTCCACACACCTTACCTTCCCAACTAAACCGTCATGTTAAGCCTTTCAACTTACCTCACCCTACTCTATGCAACCCTGCTTATTCTCCTAGATGTCTATGGAGTGGGGAAAAGTGAACTATATAAATGCTGCCAAGGAAAACAGTTGTTGCCCTAGCAAAGACAACTCCACCTGCTGAAAACAATTTACCACATCATACAACACCTGTTTCACCACTGCTAATCTCCTTCAGCTGTATATTGCATACCACAAAAATCAGCAATTCAACTATAATTTTGCTTTTATACTGAAACATGAAAATTTTTATACACACTAAACAATTTCTCACCCATAAGGGTGTAAATCAGCTTGTCCCCAGACGAACACCCTTTGCCACCTATTGGGTGCTTAAAAAAGGGTGCTAGAAAAGGGTGCAGAGGCCAGCACCCTTAAGGAAGGGTGCACAGCATAAAATTTTAAAGGGTGTAGTGGTCGCACCCTTACTAAAGGGTGCTATTTCACCATAACACCCTATAAAATGGGTGCTGGAAGGGTGCTCCACATTGATTCACCCGAGAAGCAAAAGCCGAGGATTGATGTACGACCGCAAATGTGTCCACAAAGGTAGAATGCTCTACTCCGCAGACAATGCCGCGTGACAGGCCGCTTGCTAGCAACTGATATGTGGACAAAACAATGTATATATATATATATATATAGATATATATATATATGTAGTGGGACAATATGCATCTTTCCCATCCATGAATGACAGTTGTCACGCATTTCATAAATGTTGTACAGCTATACCTATTGTGGACCAAAATGCACAGCATCAATCCAAGGCTCCTGCGTACCTGCACACATGGATGCCCAGGAGATGGACGCTTGGTCTCCATCCAGACATGCATGCCATGCAAACAAAAAATTGATTCAGGAAAACAATGCATAGGGACCATTCGTTTCCAAGGAAATATAGATTGTTGAACTGTAACAGTCATATTTCCCTTGCAACAAAGGCAGAAAATATACACTATACAGCACCTGGTCATCTCTTGCTCATTTGAGAAATGCGTGGCACAGGTGGGTTTTTGTACACATAAGATTGCGGAATAGTTTTGGTATCAAAGTAAATTTATTAATAACGTCAGTAAAATAACGCAACACAAATACATATCACCTGACCTATTTTAATACAGCATCAACTTCAAAAAGAACAGTTGCTAACTTTGCATATGGGAAATGATCCGCAGCATCGTGTATACTCCGCTGACCTACCACAACAGTATGTGAGATCAGCTTTCGTAACTACGTAATAAGCGAGAAGTACGTATCAACCTTCTAGAGCTTTATTTTTTACGACTAGAATCTTGCTTAGTTATTGAAAGTTAAAAAGAGCTAATGATGTAATACAAAAGACAGTTTACCTGTAACATTTAGATAAGAAAAGTGTTGAATAGTTTAACCCTTTCTGTAATGCATATGAAAAATGCCAACAGTGACCGAGACCAAGGAACGCCCCACATGGAAAAGGCTTGCTAAGCTTTTATCGGCATGTTGGGTCTGACAAAAAAA
>NC_051160.1:85090666-85128374 GCF_013339745.2 Dermacentor silvarum
GACAAAGTTGTCCTTCGCATTGCTTCGAAAAAAAATTTAAGCTCATTAAAGCTTGGTTACGCCACCTATAACCGTAAATGTTATGACAATAAGACTCAAACTACCAAATTGTTGCTTATTATTGTACTTATTAACTGGATATACGTCACTCAAAAAGTGAATATATTCAAGTGCATTGTCACCGAAGAAACGGTAATTTTTGTTTCTCTGTCGCGTTTAGCCCGCTCAGCTTTAGAGGTAAGATACGACTTTGTACGACGTCAGCGATAAAAGCTGCCAGCTTTGTACTGCAGCGCATAAGGGCTGCTATGATCGAGCACGTTCAGGCTGGCTGTTCCTTCTTCCTGCAGCATAGTATGCTACGTGCTCCAAGCGACGGCGTAGTGGTGCAGTGAACCCACGTTAGCAACAGTGAAATAAAGGCAGCAGTAAGCCAATCGCTTGTACTTTGAAAAAGTGTGAGAAATGTTTTAGGCAGCACCGTTCATTTGTGAAATTTTCACATATATCTTAAGCGCTATTTTAATTCTTATCCTTTGAAGTTTATCAATGTTCGGACACACGCTTCCTTGACAGTGAAAGAACTGGTGCGTTATAGAGACGGAAAAGAGCAACACTAGCAATACTGCGAGTCCAAAAATAATCCCTTTATTGGGTGAACCCTTGCCCAGAAATACAAATAACCCACAAGAACGATGAAAAAGGCCAGCATTATCGTCGCCTCTGGAAAATCCAACATTATAGCTGGTGCTCGAAAATATGGTTTTAGAATGTTTCCAGTGGCATCTGGGAAGCGTTCAGTTTTTACCCGAGAAAATGATATGCTTTAGAAAAGATGTCAGTACTGAGGTCGTAATGCTGACGATCAAAATTCAGGTAATCGATTTATGAGGCACATCTTCGAAAGGGACAGAGTTAGATATGCGACGAGCATTTTATTATGACACCCAATACGGAATTGTAGAGAACGTAAAGGGAACTTAACCAGGGCCTGGTGTACACAATTGTGTTAAAGTCTTCCTATAGTAAAGAGGGTCTAATTGAAACTAAATAATTCATCTATCTTAACCGTTCGTTGACTGGAAGAATAACTCAGAATTTTAATATATCACCGATATTATTTACAACTGCTATTATTATGCCTTCCACATTAAAAGATGAAATACCAGGTCTACAACCTAACATGTACGCTGACGAGACAACTTTTAATTCAAATACCATTCTTTGACTACTTCAGCCGTTTTGAACTTTTGAATCTATCTATCTATCTATCTATCTATCTATCTATCTATCTAGCTGTCAATCTTTCTTCGCCTCTTACGCTGACCCCGTGGCCTAAGTTGTCTATCTACTTGGGCCAATAGGCATGTTCCCCAGGCCGTGATCCCATCGTGGTAGTTCAATTGTCGTTATTCCAGCTTTGGGAGCCACTGCGGTCATGCCGCCATCATCAAGTTATCTGCCCCGACCCAGTGCCCAACTTTCCTAATAGCTTGCGTGAGTAGGTACGGGCTCGTAGTCATCATGCCGTCGTACATCACAGTGTTCGTTACATCTCATTAACTCCAGCTTTCTCATTTGACTCTCGTCATCATGATATCGCCACGCCATCGCCGTCATACAGTCGCCATGCATTCGTTGTCACACCGCCATCGTGATGCAATCGTCTTCATTCACGAGTGGTCATATCAGCTTCGTGATCTGACTTTCGTCCCGCTGTCGTCGTAATGCCAACTACATCGACCCAGCGGTCCAAGTTGTCTAATAGCTTGGGCCACTAGGTATGTGTTCGGGATCAAGATGCCGTCGTAGTTATTTCATTGTTGTCATTCTTGATTTGCCTTCGAATGTGTTCTATAAGAGGAAAGTTCCAAAGACCAATGGAGCACCTAGAGCGAATATCAAGTGAATATTACTTCTTTCAACTGATCAAAGAATGCTATGAGTTACGTCAATCGTTCTTCAATGCGATAATGCCTATTTATCAAGAGGAGAAAGAAATTCAGTGACAGTTGCGATCTGCGTTATTCCATCCTGTGATTTTGCAAAAGCTTTTAGCGTTTGTGCATGTCAATTACGCATTTCTCTGTTAAAGTTGTATTAAAGCGAAGATATTACCTTGGCTGTTATGGCTGCTGCGAGACAATGTGCACCTGGATATCTGCACCTGCAGCGCACTTTGCGGTGCGCACATCGCTTCTGAGGGACAACTATCTTCTTGGTCTGCAGTCTAAGATCCTTGAATATTGCCAGTATCCAAGTGATCGTGTGACTCTGCGCAACCAGACTCAACGTGCCCTCCTTATTTTACTGAAAAATACTTACTTGGTTTAGCGATTGTAGTTTCTTGTTTCTTGGCTTTTTTTTTTTTTGCATGCGGACGACAAGTGCTCAACACTACTTCTTGTATCCTTCACCATTCCTTTATTAGCGCCACGGACATTACTTTTTTATTTCCTCTTCCTCCTGACGTACTCTATGCATCACCATCACTTTACTTTAGTCTGAGATCTGTTGTATTATTCTTTCTTTTTTTCTTCCCTTGCATTCTTCCTATCTTCCAGTGGTATGTGTCCGTCCCTACCTTCCAGAAGAATAGACAGGCCTTGTGCCCCTTGCGGTGGCAGCTGCCAGGGTGCTCTTTGAGCCTTTTCTCTCTATTTTTCAAGTAAATAGATTTTCAAACGAAATGTAGTTCTGGAGAAAAAAAAATCACAGTGGTTTGTGGACGAACCTTCTCCACTCATACAAAGGCGCTGATGCAAAGGGGCGTGTACTTGCGCAATCGAGCTACATGGCGTTCATCGCCGAATGCAGATGCTTTCGCTCATGTTATTAAGGGAGAAGTTCGTAGAGGTTTAAGGCATACATACTGTGGTCGGTGGTGGCGCTGTGAAGCGTTTTCCACCGCCTGTGCTCACGCTTGCGGGGCGCCTTCCTAACGGCAATTCGGCGCACGTCTCCTGGGATCTCGATGACGTTAAAGCGAATGGTGGGAGGAGTACCTGGCCTGCGCTTTCTTCTGGACGGGTGCAAAAGAAAGCGCAGGTGCTCAGTCATTACCGTGCCAACGTCGCCGTGATGTCCTCATGCCATATTCGTCGCTCCGTCCTTGTCTCTATCGTAATCCTAACGTCATAACCACGCCGCTGCCATTGTCGTGGCCGTCACGCAGTCATGATGTATACGAAAGCATGAGTATAATTTGTGCCGCCACCATGAAACACGTTTCTCGATATCAGCAGTTTACTTCGGAATAATTGCTAGTGATTATGCTTGATTTCTGCGGTCTGCATCCGGTATCCGCTTACTTTTACGATCATCTTGGGGTGTGTCTGCAACTATAGATATTGTTAACATCGTTCGCACATTTGTATATGGCATCTCTATAGTTTTATCTACGGCGTAAGGCAAAATATAGGAGCCGCGCAAATTCACAGAGAAGCGAGTGACTCTCACTCAGACGGGCTCCGTCATTTTCAACCAATTGGTAAGCATAGAGCCGTGCTGATTCCACCAGTCTGCTCTTCGCCAGGCTTTCTGTACACAGACGTTTATTTCTGTTATTACTCGATCGGTGTCTCAGAAGAGCCACCCAGCTAACGCGCTCAGAAAAAAGTCGACGTCGCGCAATTATCGATTGCGATGGCAAGTGTGTACACAGCTATACGGAATAATGATAGTAGTTTTATCAGCCGTATAATCTTGCAAACATCCGCTTGCTATATAAATTAGCAAGCATGATGTCAGCCCGCAGAGGCAAAGATAAACACATCCTACTAGATGACTGCGGACACCAGCAGTCAAAACTCTGGCGTTAGGAAGCGCTGGAGCAGGGAGCGAAATGACCGTCGTGTTGTGCATCGATTCAACGCAAACTTAGCGGACCGAGAACGCAGCACGCACAAAGGTATGAGCCGCTGTCGCACCTAGAGTCAGCCCCTTACGCATATCGCTTTCAAGATAGGATGCGCGCGGCCACTCAATGCGCTGTTGCTGCTAGCGTACCCCGCCGCCCCCCTCCGTGCATCTATCCTGCGCCATGAACGAGACGGAATACGGTGCGTTTCCTCCCCGCTTTCATCCCTTGCACGCGGGATAATAAGCAGCGGTCGTCGGCTTCCCTTGCGCGCTTTCATTGGAACCTACTGCATGCGGCGCGCGAAGACGCCGTTATCGTCCTTGGACTTTATTCGGAACATCATGGCGATGGCGAAAGCAATAACGCCGGATTTTAAAAATGCAGTCAGCGGTTTCATACAATTACTAAGAAAATAATAAATGCTTGAATGTTGCTTGTGACAGGACAGAGCCCTACAGATGATGAAGAAGCCATCATGACACCGTGAATGCAAAGTAAAAAAAAATGTAGCGCAATGTTAGCTACAATTTAGGATCGCAAAGTCGCAATAAATTTTAAAAAGTCGTAGTTTCGCCCATTAGGCGAAGCATCCATTGCGATAGCAAATTAGTATACAGCTATACACAGCAAGGATGGTAGTTTAATTGGCCGTGTAAGGTTGTAACATTCGCTTACTAACTAAATAGACAAGCACGGTGTCACTCGCGCACCGGTAAACATGAACACAACTCGCTCGATGACCGCGGAAAGTCGCTGCGTAAACTCAGGAGTGAGAAAGCGCGCCAGCAGCAGCGGGCAATTTGACCTTCGCGCTGTCTCTCGTGTCGCTTCAACGCGAACTAAACGTCGAAAGCTGAGCGCATGCGAAGCTACCGGAACTCGGCGCATGCAGTTCATCCCCAACGCAGATCGCTTTGAAGATTAGGCCCATGCGAGCGCGCATTTTGCCCGCATCGCAGATCGCTTTCACGATACGGCGCCCGAGCAGCCGCGCTCGGACGCCGTATCATAACTTTACAAAACTGACCATGGCCAATTCCGTCCCCCCGCTACAGGCCTAACCAAAGCAGAGGAGCGCTGGCTCCTCCGGCTCAACACTAATACGGTGCTGTGTCCGGCTATACTTCAATACTTTAACCCGACCCCCCCCCCTCCTTCCCGAGAAAGCTCGGAGGCTGCCCTGCTCGACTGCTCTACCTTTGAGGGCCAAAGATCCCCAGTGGCTAGGGCCCGAGCTGCTGCGGAAGCCACAGGGGTTCCGGACTAGGGACCCCTCCTAAATTTTGTAAAGGCCCGGGCCTTGAGGTCGACCCCATTTCTCTTTCTGCATATGTAGATAAACGTTTTCTACCACCACCCTTGCTGTCGGCGTCTCCTGTCGTCATTGTCGTCGTCGTAGTCACGGTAAGCAAGCGGCTCGTTCTCGCGCTCGGCACGCGCTCGTGATGAGCGCGTGCCCAAGCGTCCCGAGTGTTGAGCGTTCCCGCTTTCGTCGTCGTCGTGGTCTTCCACAGCTGGCTGCGTTGCCGCTCATCATTCCAGCGTAGAATTTCACTTCTCTTCTGTCGTCGTAATGGGGAGGCCGCATTTACGGGGTTGTGAGCCATCGCTTATAAGGCAGTATGACCCCCTTAGCGATGCATCACTGCATGCTTCGCACCTCCCCAGGTTTCGCGTTAGTGGAGCTCCATTTCGCTCAATGGATCATTTGACACTTACGCATAAAATTTAATTCGCCGCTCAACCGAGCCTACGACTTAACTCATGCTAACTGTAATAACTATTAAAAACTAAAGCAGTAAGAAAGGCGTCCATAATGGACATTTTTTTTTCCTTCGAATTGATTCTGGGTTTTTATACATTAATTTCTTGATAGCGATTACCGAGGCGATGTTAGAATTTGGACGATAGCTGCGCGTATAACACCGACTTCCCGAGACCGAGGATGACGCGACGTTGTGCCGATGCCTTCTCCCCTCACGCAACAACTGGTGCGGCAGTAGATGTACCCGTTAAGCCGCTCTGCCTCACCGAGGCGCGCACGTGACGTTGCGTCGCAGCCACAGGGAATTTAGGTGCCTTTTTGCTGCTACATACACCGCCTTTTTCGCCCAATGGGCCATTTGATGCTTTCGCACAAAAAGTCTGACCAGTGGCCGTTTCCACCGCACACACTTTGGCAAGAAGGCTAAAACAAAAAGGCGAGCAACATTACTATGCTGATTTCTGCACCCCGAAAATGCGCCTAAAACACAAAAATAAACTGTAATCAAGGACACAGCCACTGAATAAAAAAAAAGTTTTTTTTTTTTATCCAGCGACCGTGTGAAGGAGACTAATAGGGATCAAGCAGTAGTGGGGCGCTAACATGGATGCGTGGCATGAGCGCAGATTACGGGCTGTTGGCGCCAAGACCGTTGCTCTCGTGCGACTGTGCTGGTTTTTCGCCTGCCGCTTGCCGTCAGTAAATCCCCTTATCAAAGTAGTGGAGATGCTGGGTAGCCTTTTCAAACCTGGAGCTCTGAAGCCAGACGTTGCCCACCGCCACTCCGACAATGCCTGATGATACCACCCAGCAAAGCGCGGCCCAAACTGCCTCGGTCATCGTGTCAAGCGTGCTGCATCAGTGCGTTGCCGATTTCTTTAGCTGTACCGATGACCATGACGTAGAAGATCGGCTATTGTCGTTTGAAAGGGTGAGCGCACATTACAAGTGGGACGACGCTACGAAACTATATACGCAACGACCTGTTCTACCTTACAGACGTCGCAAACCTCTGGTTTCGTAACCATGAGTCTGACTTCGCCACTTGGACTACTTGCGAGACGAGCTTAGTGGAGGTGTTCGATGACCCCGCAGTGCGCATGCTTCGTGCTGAACAGCGTCTACGTGGGGATGAGCAGTAGCAGGGCGAGAACTTCACGAGCTATATTGAAGACTTCATTGGCTTGTGCAAGCGCGTGAATAGCAACATAGGATAAAGCACATTATGAAAGGCATAGACGATCGCACCTTTGAGATGTTGCTGGCCAAGAATTCAGGCACTGTGTCTGAACTCATGAGCTTGTGCCAGAGCTTCGAGGACCTACGTAAGGAACGCGTCCTAGCTCGGCAGCAGACGTCCACAGATGGTTCACTCGCTGCATTGACCATCGGTGGCGATCACACTGCGCTCCTGTCACAGATTAAGGAGTGTGTGTGTGCATGAGGAAGTAGCTCGACAGCTTTCGTTTTTTTTCCAGCCGCTCAAGTGCTTACGCCCTGTCTCACTGCACGCATCCGGCAGGTGATACAGGAACATGTCATCAAGTCATTGCCGTCTGCCTGTGAGCCGACTGCTGTCACCGCGCCGCTATCATTTCTGGTGCCGTGTGCTCCTCTGCCGACTCCAGTCGCCACGCCTCTGACGTATTCGAATGCCGTCATGAAGCCACGTCCTCTGCCAGTACTGACCCCTCACCCACCAATTCGACCGCCAGCGACGCCACTTTTCGGAGCCCAGCCACAGTACGGAAATCTTTGGCGCACTGCAGACAACTGTCCGATCTGCTACGCTTGCGGAATCCAGGGTCATGTTGCGGGCTTCTGTCGCCGACGCTTCGCGGCGAACAGGGGTACACCGAGACGTCCTGATTACTCCTTCCGACCTCCCTGTCGCACGCAGCCAGAACGAGAGCCTGAAGCATACGCCTGTGATCGCCAGCGCACTTCCCATGCCCGAACTTTTGCTTCTCTTCGGTCACCCTCACCACGCCGACGTTCTCTTCCGCCTTAGAGTGGCCGGTCCTGCTAGTGCTCTTGAGGTGAAAAACTGACTACGCAGCTTTCGAGACACGAGCTGCGCCGTCGTCCATATGTCTAAGTAATCGATTGTCTCCCGCCAATGTTATTGAAGTGTTTGTAGAAAGTGTCCGAACTCTTGTGCTTGTGGTCACTGGCGCCGCTATTTCTGTAATGAGGAATCGGGTGTGCTGCTCCATCCGTAAAGTGAGGTAAAGCTGCCTTCAGGGTTCCTCTCCGTACTGCAAGCGCATAATACATTCAACCCGTTGTAGCATGTACGACCAGGGTGCTCATACAAGACATGATCTACAGCGTTGAGTTTCTTGTGCTGCTTCGTGTTCTTATAACCTGATCCTCGGGTAGGATTCTTGTCCCGTAATAACGACGTTGTCGACTGCGTTCGTGCGCAGGTAGAACTTCCAGTGTTTTTTTTGAGACGCCTTCCACCCATGTGGCTGGTATTGGGGATAAAAAGCTTGTCATCACCGCCGACACTTGCCTGCCACCTCACAGTGCCGTCATTGTTCTCGTTTCCTGTGCCGCAATTCCGATGCCGCCGTTCTGTTTACGCCATCTGACATACATCGTCGCCGCCACAATACGTCACTGCCATTTGCCATCCTCGCGCTTGATCAGGATAATCCCGCACTGCTTGTTTGCAACCCAACTCAGGCCCTCTCACTAATACGGTTATTCACACGATTGACACTGGACCTCACGCTCCTTTGCGACAGCGCCCCTACCATGTGTCACCTACGGAGCATTGTGTCATTACGGAGAATGTTGATGACATGCTCCAGCGCGGAGTCATTACGCCTTCACGTAGTCTCTGGTCCTCTTCTGTTTTGCTGGTGAAAAAGAAAGATGGCTCTATTAGATTCTGTGTGGACTATCAGCGCCTCAACAACATTGCTCGTGAAGACGTTTATCCTCTTCCTCAAATAGACTACGCCCTCAATTGCCTTCAAGGTGGCAAATTTTTTCCATTGACTTGCGATCGGGTTATTTCTGCACTGCTCTGCTAAAACTATTCCGCCAAGATATTCAGCGACACCATCCGCTATTGTCACCATCTGGACAATGGTTCCCGTCTGGCAACATTCGTCTGGCAATACTAAATAGTGACCAGTGAAATCGCAACCCTAAGAACAGCTCCCTCCGAGTAATAAATCGGATATCGAAGGTCATTCTATTTTGTACTACTAGCCATGACCATTTTATCGATCAGCTGCAGAAAAAACTCGAGTGCCTCTTGCTACCGTGACTGCAGCGGCCGTATCAAGCCTTTAACAGAACAGCATGAATAGCAAGGCTAGTTCATCCGTGCCTCCGGCTAAAAAAAAATCGCCAACCCACTGTAGATCAGCCGCAACAATAGTAATTTATTTCACTGCACACTGCGAAGGTGCACCAAAAGAACTTTCGTGCGCTGCACGTCGTGCATTTTACTTTTATACGGTGAAAACAGCAACACGCAATAGCTGTTTTACCGCGACGCGTAGGAAAGTTTCAGGTGACGCTGCGAACCGCGCCACTGTCGGCGGCGACATGAAGTGCGTCAAGCTCTGCCGCGGTGTGAGCGCACTACAACTCTTCTAGAACACTGTAGTCGCAATGTACGATTAATTTTTAAATGTGCGTCTCGATGCCGCTGCTGCTGCTGCATGTTATAGTTCGGGTGAAACAATTTCAGGCAGAATTCACCGGCGACACCCTTGCTCCACCACTGCGTGCCCGAATGCCAGCAGAAAAAAAAATGTCTGATGTGACTTCGAGCCGGCGAGACAGCGAGCATCTGTACTAAACAATGTAGCATTCGCACTGTCACTCCCGCATGACTTTGAACTTTCCTCTTGCGCGAACCTGTGGCACGGTTGAATTTAAACTAAATTCCGGCTTGGAGAATATGAAATTTAAAAAATTGGCAGCGCAACCAGCCGTGGAGATCGCTGCTGACGGTAATTCGAATAGCGTTATATTATAATAGGTGTGTAATTTGCCATGATAGGTCATGGATTCAAGCGCACAGTTTAAATTATTACGTCGGTTTTATCGCTGCGGCACCGGTGTTCGGTCTCCCGCATTTGACACAACCTGGTGCCCATTACTCGTAAGTTTCCGCGGTGCGATACAGGCCCTAGTATTCACACAATTGATCCGCATGAGCGGCTTAATCTTCAGTTGTCTTGGCCGAATAGCGTCGGCGAGGTGTGTCCGCATGCTGCTGCTTCCATTCATGCAATTCTTCGATGCTAAAGACCTTCTTGGGATGAGGCAGATGTGAAGCCGGTTGTGACTTGGCGTCTTCGTCTTACTGTTGAACTCGCACTGATTTCTGGTCGAGTGGACATAATGTAAAGTGTACACAAGTACAACGCATCGTCCGTGCTTCGGCTTCTATTGTTCAACGCACCGGCGGTTGGCAGCTTTACGGAGGTACGTCTGCAGGTATCGATCGATTCCGCTGGGCACCGTGCAAATCTTTTTTCTATTGGACCCACCTATGATGCTTGCGCACGTAGCCCTATTTTGCGAACTCCCGCAGCTGCTTACTGCTCTAGACAGTCGGCAGTAGTACGACGGATAGTTTCACACCCTTTTTACTCAGCACCGCAGCCCGAAATATCTTTCAGGCTCTGCATCATTTCTTGGTTGAACGCAAAATGTCCATTAGCCAAAGGATACTGCAGAGCCTAGATTGACGAAACATTTCCGTACAGCCCATCACTCGATAAATGTCGACGGTGGTCCGATAACGACTAAATTAATTTAGGCAGCCACCGCATTTTCAATGAAGAAACATGCATGCATTCGGTCACTCCTATCTCGATGTTCTCTCTCTACATGCGTCGCCTTCTAATGGCGCCACCATATGGTCTGTGCTGGCATGGGCTTGATTTCGCCGTTCATCGTAAGAACTTCAAAGACCATATTTGTGATAATAAAACGTACATGAGCAGTGCCAAATACCTACTTACCCATGCTGGAGTCAAAGATATGTTCTCATATTCGGCACACGCCTAGTGACACATATCTGGTGACCAAAGTTGGTATCAAAGAGGTTCATTGAAGAGCAGCACAGGCCAAGTCGTCCAAGTGCTGCAAGTCTATGTAAAGAAGGTTTTTTTTTTTTGAAGAGCGGTGCAAACTGACTCCTACATATGCAGTGCAGCATCTCCAGTTACCAGTGTTGGTGTCAAAGAGATACATGGAAGAGCTGTACAATGGTACAAATAACGATAACGAAGCAATTGCTTAAATTTCCCCGTTGCTGAGAGGAATTGAACCCGCGACAGGATTCCCCCAAGATAACAGCCCGATGCTTTAGCAGGCCGCGCCGCAAATGCACCGGGCATGCGACGCTTTTCAATGAACGTCTTTTATGCCAACGCTTCAGCGTGCTGCACCCGGAATGCGCTTCGTATGTGCCGTTTTAACGTGTTAGCGTTCTTAGAGTCCTTCACGCAGTTTTCGCTGGCTGTTTATCCATCGGTGTATGATTGTAACTATGTATCTATACATCTCTGCATGTCTGTCTCTGACCGGTTTCCCGCACTGCGTAATTTATGCTGGAAAGGTTGGCTGTTGTGCTGAGATAACATTGTTCGAAACGAACCATCGGATCAACGTGGGTCATCGAGCACGTGTGAACGTGTAAGTACGCATTGCTCTTCAACGAAACTCTATGAAACTGATATTGGTCACTGTAGACACGGGAGTGGGTAGGTACTGCCGTTTCAAGTAACCTTTTGCCGCTGATTTGCAGTTCTCGGTATGCACCACTCGGTGAGTGCTGCTGTTCAATGAACATCTGTGAGGCCATCTTGGGTCACTTAGTATGTGCCAGTAGGTGTGAGCCACACTTCAAATGAAACGCCTTTGGCTCTTACACGGGTAACTAGGTATTTGCCACTGGGAATGTACCACCTCTACAATGACAAAAAAGGTCTCCTAAATTTTCCGATGCTTAGTGAAATAGAACTCACGTCCGAATGGTTCCTCAAAGGCAGCAACCCGATGTACTAGCAGTGTGCGCCGCGAATGCACTACGTATGTGACACATTTCAATGAACGGCTTTAAGGCCAACGCTTTAGAGAGCTGCACCATGAATGCACTGGGTATGTGCTGCTCTTCAATGAATGCTCGCCAACTTCAGCCCCTGAGTATAGGCCACTGACTGTGCTGCTAGTGAGGGAACAATTCTCAGCGTTCGAAGGCACGGGCGTACCAGGTTTCTCTTCCCGGAAGCCACGCGGGGCACTCTCGCCTCAGCAACTATATGGTGCAGTGTACCCAGTAAAAGCGCGAGGTAGGAGTACTGCTGCAGCACACGCATCAAACACACATCGTTTCGTCGCTGACAATGCGTTGTGTAGCTATATTGGTTCAATGGTAGCGCTTTACTATCGATGGTGATTGTGAGATGTCTTCTGGAAATGACACACTGGGTATGACGCGCTCTTGAATGAACCTCTCGCCAACTTTGGTCACTGACTATATGTCACTGAGCGTGGGGAAAGTGAAAGAAATATACTCAACATGCGCGCGCACCGGCGCCATGCTTCTCGTCTCGGTGGCCAAGCGTGGATTTCTCGACAGCGCCACTAGATGGCGCAGCATGCACTTACATGACTAGGGTCACTGGAACATGGAGAGTAGCGCAGCCCTTTTCCCTTCGCCTCCGCACCGCCTATTGGTCAGTTGCCGTCAGGTAATCACTTTCCGCTAAAGATTGTCCACGCCGCGCCGGAACGGGCAAGCAGACTAAGGCATCGTTCGCACACGCCGCGCGTATGATCTATCGACGTGGACGGAGTTTTCATTTGGTGTCATCATCATCATCATCATAATCATCATCATCATCATCTTTATCAGCCTATATTTATGTCCACTGCGGGACGAAGGCCTGTCCCTGCGATCTCCAATTACCCCTGTCTTGCGCTAGCTGATTACAACTTGCGCCTGCAAATTTCCTACCTTCATCACCCAACCTAGTTTTCTGCCGTGCTCAACTGCGTTTCCCTTCCAATGATAACCATTCTGTAACTCTAATGGTCCACCGGTTACCCATCCTACGCATTACATGTCCTGCCCAGCTCAATTTTTTGCTCTTAATGTCAACTAGAATATCGGCTATCCCCGTTTGTTCTCTGATCCACACCGCTCTCTTCCCGTCTCTTAAAGCTAGGCCTAACTCAAGTTTATCTTGGGTATCAATCGTATCGAGCGCGGGTAAATCAGCAGCCACTTGCGAAATATATTACATCCGTGCTTATCAGCGATGCCTGGCAACGCTTGATACCGAGTCAGCCTAAAAAATTCTGTGTGACACACGAGCATAGGGTTCGTTTTGCATTTCGAACAGGGGGCGCGCAGTTGAATGCTTCACTTAACGAGCACGTGTAATTTATAGAGTATCTAGCTAAGCGAAACACGGTTTTCTTTGTTGATTTCACAGGGCCCACCGCGAGAACCATCGTCCTGGAATTGCCCGTAGCAAGCCTAGAAAACCCGAGGAAGAGTGAGGCTTATAGCGCATGAAAAGACAAGGACGAACGAAGAGGTGACACACACAGGCGCTAACTTGCAACAATATTTATTTCGAGCAGTATGTATACAGAAGGAAGGAATTTGCATCGGATCCTGTATAGCTCCCATCCTCAGCGACATATTTTTAGCAGAACTAGACAGGAACATGAGTGGTCGGCTTCCAGATTTTAAGATTCTCAAAGTTTTTAGATACGTCGATGACTTTTTAGTTCTACTTGACTGCAGCTCTGACTGTTTTGATTTTGTAACCACTAACGCACTTTCTTTTATACGCGAGGGTTTATCTCCTTTAAAAGTAACGCATGAACTGCCGATTGACGGAAGTATTCGCTTTCTTGACATTAAGTTTTTATTTTGCAACGACCATGTACGCTGGAAGTACGAGCCCCGCGCGAACAAGCCACTGCTCCCATATCAGTCCGCGCACTCTAAGTTGGTTAAGAGGGGAATAGCAAAAACATGCTTGTCAAGCGCGTTATGCAAGTCGTGCCCTGAGCAGATGACCGACAGCTTCAATGATCAGATCCTCCGCCTTCGTTCGGCAGGTTACCCTATACATGTCCTAATTAGCGTCGCTGAGAGTCTGCTCAAGTCGAAGTTATTAAAGAATTCTTCCAGCATGCATTGTGTAGATAAGAAGAACGTGGCTGTCATCCCGTATATCCACGGCCTATCACACCGTTTAAAGAAAATAGGTCAACGTGCGAGTGTTAGGGTTGTCTTTTCAGCATCTACAAAATTGCAATGTCTGTGCAGACTAACCAGACCAGACCTGCCTGAGAAACGCATGTGCACAAAGAAACACCAGGACCCGTTTGTTGAATGTGCAGGAGCAATCGTTTACAACCTTCCTTTAAAGTGTGGAAAAAATTACGTGGGACAAAGCGGAAGGTGCCTCAACGAGCGTTTAAGGGAACATCGGTATAATGTAACAGAAAAGCGGGGTGGGTTCCTCGACGCTCACTGCAGGCATTGCAAGTGGGCTGATGCTGGGGCGGATGATGGTGACCGCTCGACGTGCGCTCCAGAATACAGAGACTGCTCTATCGTGGGAAGAGCACGAGGAAGAATAACTCGCGAAATTATCGAAGCAGAAATGATTGATAGGCTCGGGGATAACTGTATTTCACAACCATCACTTGCCCTTTCCCGCAAAGAGCTAGCTTATCTGCGTAATGGTATGTAAAGTATTTTTTGTAAACGGCGCATGTATGATGATGTACGCGAAACAGTTGTATATATGTGTGGGTCCTTTGCTCGAAATAAATATTGTTGCAAGTTAGCGCCTGTGTGTGTCACCTCTTCGTTCGTCCTTGTCTTTTCATGCGCTATAAGCCTCACGATGTCATACCAACAAGCCCAAATCACTGCATTACCGAGGAAGAGCTGCTCGCGGTTTTTATTGCGATAGCAATTATATGGACACTCAAAAGCAGATTTCTGCCGTCGGCGTCGCCGTCGTCGTCGCCGTCGCCGTGAGGTCCCGTATGACGTCAATGGAGATGAAATCGTCGCCGCGCGCCGAATGCTGTATGTGCGAGTGAAAGGGCGCGAGGGGCGAGCGCTTTCACGGGGAGTGAACGCACGGCGGAGAACAAACGCGCGTTCTGCGCCGTGCTCTCCTTTAAGGGCTGCAGAAGTAGGCGTCTCTTTCCTCCTTTACAATCACCATATATGTAGAGCAAACGCGCCTTCTTCCGACGCGCGAGAGGCCGTGGGGGAGGGGGGGGAGGGGGAGGGAAGGGAGGCGACGTTTAGCTGCGGCACCTAGTGCCTATTTATATCAGAGGCTCCTGCAACAGTCACCATCGCCACACGCATTTTGAGGGAACGCGGGCAAAACGCCGACGGCGTCGACAACAGTTCTGCGTGTTGCCGGTGCTGCTGCATGTCCAAGGTTATACAGCTGATAAAGCTAATATCATTACTCTGTATAGCTCTCTACAAATTTGCTATCGCAATTGATGCTTCGCCTTTTAGGTGAAACTGAGAACTTCTTTTTCAGTGCGTCGAATAGCTACGAGTTAGCTACGAGGGTAAAACGGTAAATGTAAACCAACCAGAGATTCACGTAGGCCTCTGACATATAAAATGCCTAAAACACGA
Source organism: Dermacentor silvarum (assembly GCF_013339745.2). NCBI lineage: Eukaryota > Metazoa > Arthropoda > Arachnida > Ixodida > Ixodidae > Dermacentor > Dermacentor silvarum. Next base: position 85,105,970 of record NC_051160.1, read on the forward strand.
ATATTGTTGCTTAATTATGTAATTGAGCAATTAAGTATATTCCTTGGATATCTTCCCAACGAGCGCAAAACTAATCGGGAAGGAGAACAAACGAAAGGCCAGCCGCTCGAGCACCAGTATTGTCGCTTGTCTCGCTGCATGCAATTTGGCGCCCATAAAAATATTCCGATCGTGCTTATCTGTACTGCTTCGCACGCATAGAAGATGCACCATCTCATTTTTTATGTTAAGGACGATGAAATCTGTCGATTTACGATAATATAAACCGCTCAAAGCGAAGCTACGTAGCTGAGCTGCTGCCGCCAGAGAGACGCGTTGGAACAAATCTGGCAACAACAGCGCAGCGTTGCCTGCTTGCGCTCCGGCGGTTGCGGTACTTTCCAGGTTCCAGTGACTTTATTTTAAAAAAATTCACAGCATATCCACGGGGTGAATGATGATGAGTGGGCGAAGCTCCGGAGGGAATCATCGGATCTCCCGCTTAAGGGGACGCTAGCACAAACGCGTTAGAAACGTGCAGTACTCTCTAGTAAGGGGGAGCGGCCACAGCGTCTTACGCAGCCATTTACACATGCCGGAACGTGCACCGCGTTTGCCGACGCCATCACATGACTGCTGAGAGAGTCTACCCCCCGTATTCATAAACGCTCCTCGACTTGAACTTGACTTGCCACCGCTTTGGGCAGCGCGTTCGAAACGCGTTGAAGGTAAGGCGTAGAGGCCACAGCGTCTTACACCAGCTTCTTACACGGGCCGTAACGCGCTAGCACAAACGCGTTAGAAACGCGCTAGAAAAGCGGCCTTTCGTTAATGTTGGGTATTTGTTGCCATCGTGGTGCGTGTGTCCATGTCCGGTTCGTGGCGTAGTGGGCTAACGCCGCGCGCTCGGAAGCCAGGGGTCCCTGGTTCGATTCCGCGCTACGGACACAACTTCGGAATTTTTTTTCATTTTTCTCAGACTGGTTACACACTACTACTACTACGACGACGACGGGGACGAACGGGTGCCGCTATAAGGAGCTTCGCCCCTAAAAAAAACGTTAGAGAGGAGCCCCGTTGCCGCGTGGGGCGTTCCTGAGCGTTTAGAAGGCGCTGGCACGCCCTGAATTTCGGAGACGACGTGCAGGCTACGCAGAGGGCGTGCTATATGGCACCGAGTGTTTTTAAGGAAACGCGAATGTGGAGTCCCGCTGCAGTCTATGCCTCATACATGTCTCGTTTTCACGGTTGCAATACGTGCTGTCCTATACTGATTCTATGCTGACGCATATAATCAGGATAGCGGCAGATATAGATGCAGAGGCAAGAAAATCGTGCCGTAGCTGTCGACCAACCCTACCAATATCGGCCAATAACCGAACGTTTTAGAATAACATTTGCTATAGTAAAGATCCGGGCCCGAACTCACACGCACTTCACGAAAATGCGCCGACTCCTATCAAAAACGAGTATTAAGAGACTAAACGCGGTTCTGATTCCTGATTACAACTTTCTTTGCTATATATTGCCTGAAGTAACACGTAGAGTATCTCTGCGGTGCCATGCAGAAAAGTTCCCTGGAATGTCCCACTTGTTTCGTAGTGCACTGCCTTGAAGACTTCATCAAGGTGGTCACAGATTGGTTATCCGAGTTGTGTAATCGGAGATGAATGTGTTGGAACGTTTAAAAATAAATTAACCCGTATAGTTCTATCTAAACACCACAATAAGGGCATGGCTGACAACGCCAGGGAAGGTGCGACTTGAAGGACCGGTATCCCAAGGCACCAGTGCTTGCTGGTAGCTTTTCTATTCCTACCAAGAATTTCACACCGCGCACGACGGCAAATTAGAGAAAAAAGCACACGCGCGCGGCGTCTAGTAGGCTCCCAAAGTGAGTATTAGTGCAATGTTTCCCCTTGATAACAAGAAGACCCAGACATTTCCTATTGTTAATTTAAAAGTAAACGTCGAACACGTAATTTCTTAGAAAAAAAATGATTGTGAAATTGCAAGCACGCCACTCCTGCTACCACCCGCCACGCGAAAAAGCTAGAGAAATTCTGAGAACTGTCTACTAATGCGTAAGCACCGTTTGCCTCGGCTGTGATTTCGCGTTTGCCTATTTTTGCCTACTTGCGTTTTCTAACTTATGCGCGTGTACACTTGGCCTTCGCGGTGGCAAATAATGCTTAGGCTCTAGTAGACAATTGTCACATTTTCGCGCCGCATGCGGCCGTTTCAAAGGGATTGTTCCAATTGAGCATGAACGCAGGGCACGAGCCCGCCTCGACAGAGGAGAGCGGGCGAAAGCAAACACTACTGGTGTTTATTATGACTAAGAAAAAGACGCTTAATTCTGCAGCCCATCAGGGAGCACGGCGCAGCGTCGAAAGCAAACACCAGCTGCCGCAGTAGCAGGTGAGGTGTTGCGTGAGGGGAGAGTGCATCGCCGCGTTGCCATGTCACCCTCGCTGTTGCTCTCGCAAACCTGTTACGCTCGCGTTCTTATTCTGCTCAAGCTGCCGCCTACGCTCTGTGTCTCGATGAGGCCCAATGAAAACGTATCAAGTCCCAACACACTCGCTTGCCCGCGAGGAGTTCATAACTCGTAGGACGCTCAGCAGCGTTTCATTGGGCATGACGCCACGCCTAAATCTCAAGATAGCCCGCACCAAAATTTCAAGTTCGTATACCTCTAACTTTGTTGGGCCACCCCTACCCCCCCCCCCCCCCCGAAGTTCAAGTTGACCCACCGCTAAAATTAATTTGACCCATATGCAAATTTCAGTTAGCCCAGCCCTAAATTTAGTTTGGCCCACCCCCAATTATAAATGTGGCCCAACCCCAATTTGTATTGACCCACTTACAAGTTCTAAATTGACCCAACCCAAATTTGAGTATGCCCACCCCAAATTTTAAGTTGGTCCACCCCAAATATAGTTTGCCCATGTCCAAATTTCAAGTTGGCGCACCCTTAAATTTCAAGTTGACCCACCCCCAGATTGCAGTTGGTCCGCCGCTACTGTAAGCTTCCCAATGCATTTTATATGGAGCCCTATGTATCTTGATGGGTATCACTATTCAATTTTTTGGTTTAAACCGTTACCTGTCGCTGATAAAGCTACCAGTCATCTGCATTTACATTAATATAAGTATTAAATGTCTTAACTTGGCAAATGACGCATTTTTTTGCAGATACGAGACAACCTCTTTGCGTGATGGAGCTCGGATCCTCGCCAAGGAATGCTTACGCATTAAAGGTTTCAAATTAGCAAATACCTGAGGTCGTCCACTACGTTGCAACAGCGATGGTGGTGCAACCGTCAAGGTGGAGGCACTGGAGCGTAAGAAACAAGCACAGAGCTGGGGCCGGCGCTGCGGAGATGGTGCTAGTGGTACTATTAAGGATATTTACGTTTTTCAAGACGGTAGCATCATATATAAAATGCTAAAAATACACGAAAACCACTATGTCTACGGCCTCCGAAATTATAGTACATCGCCCGATGCATCCCGCTCGCGCCAGCGCATTTAAAGGTCATGCTTAACATGATTTTTATGTAGGCCTAAAGAAGCAAAAAAATAACATTCAAACTAATCTCAAGAACAGTGCTTGACTCTCACCAATAGGTATCAGTGGAAGCGTCATGACCGAAATTGAAAGGAAAAGCAAAAGGTCAGAAGGAAAAGCAAAACAGTCCAGGAATACCATGCTACTTCCTAACCTTATGTGAAGAGTCCTTCACGCGTCTTCACTGTGAAGGAAACATGGAGAAATCAGTTTTATTCTGAAAATTATATTTAGCTATGTACGTGAAAATAACTACTTCGTTATATTAATTAAAAATAAATTCTGGGCTTTTACGTACAAAAACCACGATCTGATTGAGGCACGCGCGTGTTATTTGGTTAGGGAAACAAGGAATTCCACGCATCTAGGTTCGGTGGCATACCTCGTAAGTCCTATCCGAAAGTGTTTATTCTGCAAAATGAAGGCTGCTAATCTGATATTTTATATGTTACGCAGTCACTGCAGAAAAAAATTTCAGAGCCCTTTCACTGTGTTAAGATTGAAGAGCAGTGAAGCTGTTGGTTTTGTTAATTTGTGTTTAATTTTTTTTTAATTTGGTGTGTATGCTAAGTGGTTGAAAAGACACAACACATAACTTCGTTGTTTACTTTTGTCGTGATTTCTTTTTCATTCGATTCACTTGGTCACTGTATTGACCATTGTCTTATGTAAACTCCAATTGGTTGCACGTCGATTCTAGACACAATCTTGCTAAATCTGAAATCAATGCACTACGTGTTGGGTGTTGTTGTTGGCAGATCCACTTCATGACAACACATTAAGCAGAAGCGTTCCAACACGGAAGATGAGATCCACCTTCCGCCGAGTCTGCTGAAGTCAACGTCAAGTCCTCCACGACGACGATGGATGTGTTGTTGAGAGACACCCAATCGAACATGTCAGTCAGAAAGAATTCAATATCTCTCTCTTTAAGTTTGCGGGAGGGCTGTATACCGTAGCAACTACTGTGCGTGTTCTAGCCTAAAGGCACAAACGCCCGCACAATCCTAGACGGTGGCGTCATTTACGACTGGCATATTGTATGGGGTGGCCCCTATACAGTCTGTCTTTGCATATGTGGTGACTCCTACCACCCTGGAACAGAGGCTCTTGTTGCACGTCAATCCTGTGTGTTTATTCATTGACAAGGGTAGTTCAAGGGCACGTTATAGGTCTCTGAGCCAACAGGTGTATGTGCCATTGAGCTTGGACCATTGCCGCACTATCACCTGGATCGGACCACATGGTTGTTTTTGTCAACATCTCGGACACATTTTTTGTCAGATCCTAGCCATAGACAGCTGCACTGACAAAAAACACCGCATATCCACGGGGTGAATGATGATGAGTGGGCGAAGCTCCGGAGGGAATCATCGGTAAACCGTGAATCTTCCGTGTAATTCGCCCAGTCTGGCCGCACTAAATCGAACGATTGACTTCCACCAATGACACGCGCCATATGTGACGTCATTCCTATTTTATAACAGCGCACTTCATTATAATTGCACCATCTCCCGCTTAAGGGGACGCTAGCACAAACGCGTTAGAAAAGTGCAGTGCTCTCTAGTAAGGGGGAGAGGCCACAGCGTCTTACGCAGCCGTTTACACATGCCGGAACGTGCACCGCGTTTGCCGACGCCATCACATGACTGCTGAGAGAGTATAACCCCCGTATTCATAAACGCTCCTCGACTTGAACTTGACTTGCCACCGCCTTCAACGAGTTTCGAACGCGCTGCCCAAGGCGGTGGCAAATCAAGTTTAAGTCGAGGACCGTTTATGAATACGGGGGTAAGGCGGAGAGGCCACAGCGTCTTACACCAGCTTCTTACACGGGCCGTAACGCGCTAGCACAAACGCGTTAGAAACACGCAGTCTTTCGTTAATGCTGGGTATTTATTGTCATCGTGGTGCGTGTGTCCATGTGCGCTTCGTGTCGTAGTGGTTAGCGCCGCGCGTTCTGAATCGAGGGGTCCCTGGCTCAAAACTGCGCTACGGACACAACTTTCGGAGTATTTTTTTTTCTCATAAAAATAGACGTGGCTACCTACTACGACGACTACTACTACTACCACATACTACAGAGGAGGGACAGACCCACACCCTAAGGAGCTTCGCCCCTAAAATGTGCACTTTTCCTGATTTAAGTGCAGCGTTAAAGTATGCATGCACAGCTTGTGGAAGGCGACATGGTATCTGTAAAAATTAGGTTTGCCTAGGTGAACGTGCGGTAGTTTGCCCGGGAGTTGACGTGACTTGACTTAACTTGACTTGACTTGAGTGTACTTACACTTGTATGGTTAGAATTATTCTCGCCATCATTGAGGTGAATTCGCAGTAGCGAAAAGAAACAACGCAGCCGATTGTTAACAAAAGATTAAGCTATAATTAAGACCATCACACACACGAGCCACCTAAGCAAGATACCAACACTAATAGAAATGCTCATGCAGTTGTAAATGTTATCACACAAGTAAACAATTATATGAAACATCATACATATGAAACAACAATTCTATGAAACCGGTCATAATTACATGGCATCTGTCGGTGTAGCAGCAGGACGTCGGCCGCGTGAGGGCAAGTCGCTGCTTGCTTCTTGAGGATCATCCACATCTCGGCCAAGGAGTCGCATGAGGAGAGTAGGAAGTTCTTGCCTTCGCCACCATGTCACCAAGACCAGCGAACACCAAAGGCTGGAAGTAGGACAGAAGCCGGATCGTAGATTTCTTCTACTGAGTAGCTGAAATCTCACGAGGTTTCGTTCGCTGCGTTTTGTTATTCACTGTGGTAAAATTAAATTCAAGTAACATTCAAAGGCTGGCCAAGGCGTGCCATGGATGTCGTCATGAGCCCTAATATCAATTTTATGGAGCTATTAGCTTCTGTCTGCCTTACACCATTTATGTCTGCTTCTCTAGGACAGCGAAGGTGATAAGTAAAAAATAAATAAAAACCACACAATTTCTTCCCCATCAAGTGTGTTACAGATGAGTATATTTGTGAGTCTTCCACGAAACGTTGCAGCAGCAATGATCAGCGGAGGATTTTCGTGGTGAACATTTTCAATGACGTTAGTTTAACAGTTCCGGCAGAAATCATCATCACCCTATATTTACGTCCACTGCAGGACGAAGGCCTCTCCCTGCGATCTCTAATTACCCCTGTCTTGCACTAGCTGATTCCAGCTTGCGTCCGGCAGAAATAAAGGCACTTAACATATGCGAAAAGAGACAAGTGCGCAAAGGAATGGCGGTGTCGTCAAATCACGGAGTTTAACAGCAGCAGGGCATTTTTCGCCACCGTCAACATGGTGACATGCTCACACTAAACATTGAACAATCTTTAGGATGTAACTCAGTTTATAGCCAGAGGGACATTCCAACAATGCTGTTGCCGACACCCTACATCTGGGGTGCTATTAGACCACCCTATAGGAAGCGTGACTTCCCAAATTAATTTCGGGTTCTTCTGCGATCTTGGAGTTTTTACACTATAATTCAAGAGTGCATTACCTATTGCTGCCTCCCCTACACGAGAGCCACCCATTACATACAGGGAGACAAGAAAGAAAACCGATAAGGATTTAATAAGTCAGTGCCATTCCACTCTGTGAAGCTGGATGACCAGCGAAGCGATGTTTGTGGGCATTGACCGTTGCTCCAGTGAAACGTTCCACGTTTGAGAGATCGGGGCCGCATGGACGGTTCGCATTTCTTGCCGCCTCGCGGTCGTGGCAGGGAGAATGCGTACGCTTGGCGTCCGCGCCCCGCTCCTCGTCGGTGGTCCCCTTCCGCCGCCGCTGCGCAGATTCCCTTTACGGTTCACGCTGTCATTCTTGGTGGGCACGCTGTCCTTCTTCAATCCACGGCACACGCGGCCTACCCATTTCGTAGTCAGAGCAGAACTTAGTAAAGAAGCCTACGTAGAGCATGACGTCAGGAGACAGAAGACACTGCGATTTGTAGGCACTATTCTGAATACGCGGGATGGCCTAGACGTGTATGGTGCGAATGTAGACGTGGGCGACGCGGGAGAAAATGTAGTATCTGTTCTTATCAGGTTAATTTATGATAGGGGTTGTATTGAGACCCAAGATATAAACTTATTTTTGCAATTTGGCGGAGGGCTTGAAGCCTGCCTCATCTCCGCGGCGCGTTGGCCCAGTAGTGCGCTATCTTCGGCAACGGCCCACGTTTTTTGTCTACGAACATCGATCCGCTAGAAACTAGCCAGACACAGCTTGGCTGTAAAGATTAGGAAACGTATCCATACATGAGTCACCCAAGGTTGTAGTAAGCAAGTGCAAATGGCACTTTATAGAGTAAAGTTATTTTCATTGCGGTAAAAAGTGGCTAGTTTCCGAGGTAACTGGTCTTGTGACACCCATCATCCTTGAGATAGGCGAGCATTACTTTCACACTGCGGACGATGTCTCATGTACTTAGTGCATGAATACTATTCATTGGCATACTATATCAAGCTGTGGACACGAGTAAGATCCGAGCGCGTGGAAGTAGCATCGTTGTAGACTTATGCATGACGCCAAATCAAATAAGGCTAATTTTCAATCTCTCTACAACTGATGCCGAAACATTTGTGCAATGCTTTGCTAAGGTTTCCATTATAATGTCTACCCGATAAGAATACTAATAGTACAACCCATCTTGAAAACGTTTTCAGAAAGAGTGATGGTATGTCCGATCTGCAGCTCGAAAGAAGACACGCGAAGGCTTGTTCCTTTTACAAGCGCTACGTTTCAGGCGCATGTCAGCCTCCAAGGTGTCCTTGGCACGGGTGAAATTAGGTAGTGCGCAAACGCTAGAAAACGTGTCGAATTGACGTCACCCTATCTTCTAGCTTCTTCTCATAGCTATTACAGAAAAAGAAAACAAAAACTCTGGTAGACTTCTAACGTCTCGCTCGCAAATTGTATCAGTCAAAGCTGAACTTTCAATCGGTGCTACGTGCAGACCTTCGTTAAAAGCTGCTGAAATGTAACGAATAAAGAACAAGAAATGAAAGCACGTGGAAAAAATACCTGCGTTGTCATTCCTTTCCATAACTTTTCATATGAACGACTGGTTTCAGATGAACGACCCCATACAAGTATTTGATAGAGACCTTAAGTTTTAACAAAGTCCCTCAATAAACAAAAGCAGCGGCGCAATTAGAACTATGCTGCCCTCTATCTGGCTCTCCGACATTCTCCATTTCCAGTGCCGCCTGCTGCGGGCCTGCTCTTTCCTGTTGATCTTGTGCCGTCCCGTGACCCCACATGCTTTTGTCTTGTAAGTTTTTTGCTCGGAAGAAAACGTGTGCTTTATTAGGATTATCATTAAAATGTTCGCCAGTGCCATTTTTATTGTAGTGACACGCGTACGCATACGTGACAGCGCACGCTGTATGCGGCACCTCTCTCGAGAAAGCGCCGCCCAAAACAGCACGTTTTTTGAGGTATCCCGCAGCCCGTGACGAGCTGATGTGGATGCGCATGTACGAAATTATTTATGGAAAGAAGCCATTTGTTTTTTGCTTTGGTCGAGAGCGCGCGCAGCAAAAATATATATCGAGTGCGTCGAAGTGGCTGCATAAGAGTTGATGAACGCCCATGCTAGCGTTTTGCGAGGTAAATAGGAAGCTCCAAAATCGCTGTGCATACTGTGAGCCTTTGCACCGCATTTTGAGAAGGCCTGTTTGTGCCGCCGATGTCACGTCACTTAATAATATTTATGGCTAGTTGTCTTGATTTGTTTTTCTTTGAGCAAAATTGCGCTCATCAGTTTTGCAGAGGATATAGTTATTTATTCGCATAACTCGAAACCTATAATTTTTATAAGGCTGAGGCTACGCCGTGAGTAGTAACTAAGCATTTTCTGTTGAGGTATGTCACTATATACACTTTTTTTCTCTATTTATTTGCATATTTATTCATATAGCTCGCGGCTTCATTTATCTATACTCTAGCCCTATGCAGCGCTATAGTAGGAATGCGGAAAAGTAGCTAATTAGCTTAAACAAGCCAGGCACAATCAAAGAAAGATTGGTAAAGCAATATACATATTCTAAATGTGCTGGCTAATAAATTGCACTTATATAATAAAAACAGAGGCGTCCGTTATATTATGCCGTCTCTATACAAGCAGTTTCAGAAGAGATTCTGCCTTGAACAGAGAGCACCAGCTTAAAAAAATCATCTCGTCACCTCAGGCAAACGGGTAATGCAACACAGCATTGCCATTGCGAAAGTATATTTTAATAACACCAGCTACTGCAGACGTAACAGCACCGTGAGCGATACGAGGAACGAGGCTTAAGTGAACCCACTGTGGGAGTGTCGTGCCCATGAGCTGCGGGGACCACATGATGTAGCCGCAAATGATTACATGGCACACAGTTCACGAAAATACGCCGACTCCTATCAAAAAGGAGTAATAAGAAACTAAACGCGGTTCTGATCTCTCATTAGAACTTTCTTTGGGATATATTTCCTGAAGTAACACAAACATCACGTAGAAAACTTCCGATGCAAAAAAACTTGCCATGCAGAAAACTACCCGAGAATGTCCCACTGTTTTCGTAGTGCACTGCTTTGAAGGCTTCATCAAGGTGGTCACAGGTTGGTTATATGAGTTGTGTAATCGGAGATGAGTGTGTTGGGACATTGAAAAATAAAATAACGCGTTTATTTCTATCTAAACAACACAATAAGGGCATGGCTCAACACGCCAGAGAAGATGTCACTTGAAGCACTGGTATCCCACGGCACCAGTGCTTGTGTATAGCTTTGCGATTCATACCAAGAATTTCACACCTCGCATGAAGCAAATTAGACAAAAAAAGCACACATGCGCGGCCTCTAGTAGGCTCCCACAGCGCGTATTAGTGCAATGTTTTCCCTTTATAACGAGAGGACACAGACTTTTCTCATTGGTAACAGAAAAGTAAACGTCAAACTTGTAATTTCTTAGAAACATTAAAGAAATGATTGTAGAATCACAAGCACGCGACTACAGTTACCATCCGCCATGCGAGAAAGCTAGAAATAAGTTGTCGCAGTTTCACCTGAAAGATGAAGCATCAATTGCGATAGCAAACTTGAAGAGAGCTATACGGAGTAATGATAGCAGCTTTATCAGCTGTATAAACTTGGACATGCAGCAGCACCGGCAACACGCAGAACTGTTGTCGACGCCGTCGGCGTTTTGCCCGCGTTCGCTCAAAATGCGTGCGGCGTTGGTAACTGTTGCCGGAACCTCTGATATAAATAGGCACTTGGTGCCGCAGCTAAACGTCGCCTCCCTTCCATCCCCCTCCCCCCCACGGCCTTTCGTGCGTCGGAAGAAGGCACGTTTGCTCTACATATATGGTGATTGTAGAGGAGGAAAGAGGAGGAGGAATAAACATTTTATTGAATTAGCAGACTGAGGTTCTTGCGGGTGAAGCCCCTATTCCAGGGCCCCACTGGCTCTAGCGGCTCGTTCGGCTTGGTCCAAGGTTGCCTGCTGGCTTCCCAGGTCCTGCCGGGCGAGTCGCGCCTCCCACGACCTTTCAAGTTCGTTCCGTGTGACGAGGGGTGAGTTCCCCTCTGCTGGTCTTTGTTTGCAATGCCAAGTGATATGTTTGAGGGTCGGTGTGTCGCCGCACCAAGGACAGCAGTCATCGTATTGGGACGGGTGTATTTTGCTGAGTGTGTGTATGTTGGGATATGTATTCGTTTGTAGGCGTCTGCAGTCTCTGGATTGCCAGCGTGTGAGTTTAGGGTGGGGTGGCACCATTGTCTGCCTTGCGCGTCTTTGGCTGTCGAGGATATCTCGCGGCAGCGTAGGTCTGACGTATTCCTCCCGGGTCGATATGTCCGCGGCTCGGAAATGAGTCCTCGAGCCAGGCGGTCCGCCCGTTCGTTTCCCTGTACACCTTCGTGAGCGGGGCACCATGTGATGATGTGGTCTTCTCGAAGGTTGTTTCCTAGTATGCCTAGGACGCTCCAAGGGAGGACGCCCCTCAGAAACAGTCGGCAAGCTTCTTGCGAATCCGTGAGAACGTGTGCAGATTGCCTCTTGCCCTCTGCCGCTCGTATGGCTAGTGCTATGGCCGCCGCTTCGGCCACGGCCGTGCTCTTGGTACGGATCGTAGCCGACGTGACTGCTTGGTTTCCTCTAGTGACGACCGCAGCAAATGCTCTCAGCCTCGATGGGTAGGGAGTTGCGTCTGTGTAGTGAGTGTTTGGGTCGTTGCGTAACCGTTCGAGTGCCACCGCTCTCGCTCGTCTGCGGCCGGCGTTAAACATGGGGTGCATGTTCTTGGGTATTGAGTGCACGTGTATGCGTTCCCTGTCTTGTCTGGGTATTTGGTGCGTCTCCTCCCCGCAGAATTGGGGTCTCAAGGGGTAGTGAAGTCTCTGTAGTAAAGCTATACCTTGGGTTGTCGAGTTGAGTCACTCTCTTTGCGCGATCAAGACTGCCGCGGCGTGTTCATCGTACGTATTGTAAATACCCAGACTCTCCAGACGTTCTGTGCCAGTGCAGTCAGGGAGGCCCAGTGCAGCTTTGTAGGCAGTGCGTATGAGTACGTTGGCCTGCTCTGCTTCACATCTTCGTGAAAGCTGGTATGGCAGAGCGTACGTAATGCGGCTGATGACGAAGGCTTCTACCAGACTCCTGGTGTCGTCTTCCCTCATGCCGTCCTTACTGCAGGCGATTCTTCTTATGAGCCTCGATACGCTCCTGGATGTGTGTTTGAGTTTGTTTAGCGTTGACGATACGCTGCCCGTCTCCTGAATTAGCATGCCTAGCACCCTGAGCTCCTGCACTTGTTTGACCTGGCTTCCGTTGATCTCCAGATTGATGATGGGGGAGCGTGTCTGCTGGGTATTTTTAGGTCTGAGTTGTATAAATTCTGATTTTTTCCGGTGCACATCTCATGCCTGCCCTCCTCGCGTGTTCGTCAGTTGTGTTGATCGCTCTTTGTAGAGTGTCTTGTCTGTACCCGTAGGAACCCTTAGTCGCCCAAAGGGTGACGTCGTCCGCGTAGATAGCTACTCCAAGTTCCGGTTCTTCCTCCAACGCTAGAGCCAATTTCCTCATCCCTATGTTGAAAAGCAGGGGGGAAAGTATAGAGCCCTGTGGAGTGCCCTTGTTGGCCATGTGAATCGTGTCCGATCATAGGTGGCCCAGCCCTATGGACGCCGTTCTGTCTTTGAGAAAACTGTGCGCATAACTGTAGATCCTCTCCCCACAGCCTACCTCTTGTAGGCCGGTGAGTATCGCGTCATGTGAAATGTTGTCAAAGGCGTTCTGCAGGTCCAAGGCAAGCAGGATTCTGTTCATGCTTCTTGGTGGTGGGTTGAGAACCTCGTCCCGAAGTAGGAGGAAGACGTCCTGCGTGGAAACCCCATGTCGGAAACCGTACATCGAATTTGGTAGGAGTTCGTTGTCCTCTAAGTATCTCCCAAGCCGTGTTTGGATGACTTTTTCGAAAAGTTTGCCAAGGCAGGAGGTTAACGAGATTGGTCGGAGGTTCTGTAGTGATTTTGGTTTCCCCGGCTTAGGTATTCAAATGATCTCAGCTTCTTTCCATTCAGGTGGTATGGACCCTCCTATCTTCCAAACCGTGTCGTTGAAGAGCTGCGTTAGTTTCTCTAAAGCTTCCGTGCCCAGGTTTCTGATTATGGCGTTTGTTATACGATCCGGTCCGGGCGCCGTGTTCCTCTTAAAGGACAGCACTGCAGCGTATACTTCTGCAGACGATATCGGTTCGTCAAGGGTGGGGTTAGCCAATCCAGTATAACTTGGTGTGGTGGTTGGGGTCACCCTTTCTCCCACGTACGTGTTTTGGAGCTCGTTCAGTAGCTCCTCGTCTGAGCCTGCGTAGTTGTTAGCTATGCGCCTGAGGGCGAGCGTCGTTTCTCTCCGCGTGGTTGCAGGGGTGAGCATACTGCGAAGGATTGCCCACGTTTTCTTCGTGTTTAGAGTGCCGCGGAGAGTCACAGAAACTCCTCCAGTTCGTAGTGCACAGCTCTTGCGAGTACGCATTGGCTGCCTCCGTGAGTTGTGCTACGCGCTCTCTAAGCTTTCGGTTGTGCCGCTGTTTCTTCCATCTTTTGGTGAGGCTTCTTCTTGCTTCCCAAAGGTGGCTCAGATGGTTGTCGACCACTGGGTTTTTATTGCGATAGCAATTATATGGACACTCAAAAGCAGATTTCTGCCGTCGGCGTCGCCGTCGCCGTCGGCGTCGCCGTCGCCGTCGCCGTCGCCGTCGCCGTGAGGTTCCGTATGACGTCAATGGAGATGAAATCGTGGCCGCGCGCCGCCGAACGCTGTATGTGCGAGTGAAAGGGCGCGAGGGACGCGCTCTTTCACGGGGAGTGAACGCACGGCGGAGAACAAACGCGCGTTCTGCGCCGTGCTTCCTTAAGGGCTGCAGAAGTAGGCGTCTCTTTCCTCCTTTACAATCACCATATATGTAGAGCAAACGCGCCTTCTTCAGACGCGCGAGAGGCCGTGGGGGAGGGGGAAGGAAGGGACGCGACGTTTAGCTGCGGCACCAAGTGCCTATTTATATGAGAGGCTCCAGCAACAGTCACCAACGCCGCACGCATTTTGAGCTAACGCGGGCAAAACGCCGATGGCGTCGACAACAGTTCTGCGTGTTGTTGCTACCAAAGCCGCTCACCTTACTTCGTATGACATTGCTGTGTTGCTATCGCATTCATTGCTTCGCCCTTAGGGCGAAACTGTGACATTTTTTCTGTGTAGTTTGCAATTGTCTGGTGGCTTGTTCCGCCGCGTCCCGTAAGTACCCCGTCAAATCTCGTATCGTGTTGAAGTTCGGGGCCTCAGTTTGGCATTCCCTAAATTTCTTCCAGTCTGTAAGACGTGCCGTGCCGATCGGATGTCTTATTTTTGCCGTTTGAATGGAGACACTGATAATGTAATGGTCACTTCCCAATGTCTCGTCTAGGTTAGTCCAAGTGACTCCTCGTTCATCGCTTACGAAAGTGAGGTCAGGGGCCGTATCTCTTGACACGCTATTTACCAGTCTGGTGGGCGAGTCAGGCTCCGTGACGAGGATCAGATCGTGAGTCTGAGTTGCCTTCAGTAGGCTGGTACCTTTGGCCGTGTCCCTTCTGTAACCCCACTCCGTGTGCCAGGCGTTGAAATCCCCTAGCAATACTACTCTATCTCCTCGTTTCGCGGTGTTCATGATGTGTAAGACAATTGGTGTGAAGTCCGCCTTGTGGTCTCGTGGTGAGCTGTATACATTCGCTACGATGTTCTTCGGGCGACCTCGCTTTACCGGCCATACCGTGGCTATTTGATGTGGTATTTGAATCCCCGGTATAGTTTCGACGCTCACCTCGAGATCCTTCCTAGCCAATATTGCCGTCCCCGTGTGATCGGCGTTTTTGTGGAGTGTGTATCCTTTTATTGAGCGTTTCGGTTTGCCTGCTTCTTGCAAGCATATAAGATCTGGTGCAATTGCCGCTGCTTCCACAAATTGTGTCAGTGCAGCTTTTTTGTTGTGCAGGGAACGGCAATTCCACTGCCACAACTCGAGATTCTCTTGACTGCGCGTGTGTTGTTTAGCCATCATAGGAGCTCTCAAAATTTGTCTCCGTGTCAGTCGTTAACAAGACCTTGGTATCGCGGCCTCCGGGGCTTTGGTTTCCCCGTTTTCGTGTTTTTTTGGCCCCTTTGATGGAGTCGTCGACATATTGCTTGAGATTTCCTATCTCCACAAAGAGAAGTTTGAGCTGGGTTTCTATGTTGCGTAGCTGTCCCTCCCCGTGTTGCGCCGCGGGGGCAGCGTATTGTGTCGTGTCCGTTCGCATTTGTGTTGGTTGGTTTTTTGTGTTCTGGCTATGGGTCATAGTTGCTAGATGTTGTTTGAGTGCTGCGAGTTCGGCCTGTAGTTCAGCAAGACTGGATTTAAGTTGCTTATTTTCTGCGATTATTCTCTGATATTCCTCACTTTGTATTATTGAGGTGGTCATGGGAGCCGCGACCCTAGCCCAGCTTACCTGCGTGTTCGTAGGAGGCGTCGACTTCTGTCCCGCCGGTTCCGTGGTGGGTCGAGTGGGCAGCTGCGATCCGCCTGCTTGATGTTTCGGGCTGTTGTTTGTCGGTGAAGGCTTGGACATTGAGCTCGATCCCCGTCGGGGTGGAGGCGGTGTCTTGGAGCGTTCCCGGACTCTTCTTCGATCGTTGGGTGACGGAGTCCTGTGTCGGCTTGGCGATCGCGACTTCACTTGGTTGCAAAGTTCCGATTCCTCTTCCTCAGATGTAAACCATCCGATCGCCCTACCCTTTGGGCTGGGCGAGCGCTTTCTCGGTTGCCTGGCGGGTGTTCTCGGCTGTCTGAGTCGCTGTGTACAGCTGCGGTCACCTGTGACGTGTTCCCCCCCGCACGAGGCACACTTTGGCGCGCACATATGTCCGTCAAGCGGGTCCCTCGTACCACATATGCGGCAGACGCGAGTGTCCGGTTGGGGGCACACATCTGCACGATGCCCCTTGCTGTAGCAGGTCTTGCACACCTGCACCGTTGCTCTATACGGGTGGCAGGCTAGTTCTCCTCCGCAGTAATACACAAAGCGCGGGAGAGTCGGGCCACAGAAGGTGATCGCTGTACTCTTCGTTTCCCCCATCATGCGTGCATGTATTATTTCCACCCCTTGCGTTCTCACCCGCAAGTTGGCCATGAGCGTTTCAGTGGGTGTGCTGGCTGGTATCCCGTGCACCACTCCCCTGAGGGCTTCTTCGCCAGTCGCCGCGTACACGTTTACAGCATGTTTGCGACCATTTAGTGTGAGCGTGGTTATGCGACGAATTCGCTCTGCCACTTCTAGTTCCGAGGTTGATATAATAACTATGTTCGATCCCGGCTTTATCCGTAACAGAAAGTGCTCACCTGTTACAGTGTGTTGGCAGGCGGATGAGACTGCCGTAGCCATCTCCGGGGTGGTGATTGTTCGTAGTGGTAAGCCTTGGTGGGGTCGAATCACTATCTTGAAGTCGTCTTTCGGAAACGGCGGGTATTTGATCCCCTTCCTTTTCCTTTGGGTTCGCAGTGGGTTTTCCTCTGGTTTTCGTTCTTCGGGTCTTCTTAGTCCCTGTTTCTTCTCTCTCGCTTGTTGTTTTCTTTGCCGCAAAGTGAGGACGGTGTGCCAGTCGTCCTCAGTGGTCGTTCTTTCAATAGTTTCACAGTGAGTTGTCGTTGGCTTGATGCCGTCGGTCTTGCTCGTCGAAGGTCCGGTAAGGTCCATGTCCTCTTCCGTCGTAGCAGAGGAACGCCCGTCGGCGTTCTTCGTGTCGAGCGCAGACGCCTCGGCCATGTCAGCGTCTGCGTTGCCGGCACCACCGGCGCAGCTGCCAGCGTCTCCTACCTATCGGTAGGCTTGGCGCGGCTGCCACGTAGTGGAGGGCTTCTTCTGACGTGCGTTGTAAGTAACGGCTCCCGGGTCACAAAAGTGGTGTCCACGGATTCCGGGTGACTTCACGAGTCAAATGGAGTGGAACTTTCCTGGGTGTTTAGGGCGGAACACACCAAAAAACATGGAACTGCGAAGCGCGATGTGAGTGCATCCGCACTCCTCGACGCCACCTAGCGTCCTCTTTGTAGAGGAGGAAAGAGACGCCTACTTCTGCAGCCCTTAAGGGAGCACAGAGCAGAACGCGCGTTTGTTCTCCGCCGTGCGTTCACTCCCCGTGAAAGCGCGCGTCCCTCGCGCCCCTTTCACTCGCACATACAGCGTTCGGCACGTTGGCGCTGAGCCGTGCTCCCTCAAGGGCTGCAGAAGATAGCGCCAACCTTTCCCTTTCCCTCACGAACCACTTATCATCGGCGACGAATTGAGCCGTGCTCCCTCAAGGGCTGCAGAAGATAGCGCCAACCTTTCCCTTTCCCTCAAGAACCACTTATATCGGCGACGATTTCATCTCCATTGGCCTCATACGGAACCTCACGGCGACGGCGACGGCGACGCCGACGGCAGAAATCTGCTTTTGAGTGTCCATATAATTGCTATCGCAATAAAATTCTGAGAACTGTCTACTAATGCGTAAGCACTGTTTGGCTCGGCAGTTACTTCGCTTTTGCTTATTTTTGCCTACTTGCGTTTTCTAACTTATGCTCGTGTACACTTGGCCTTTCCGGTGGCAAATAATGCTTAGGCTTTCGTAGACAATTGTCACATTTTCTCGCCGCTTCAAAGTGATCGTTCCAATTGAGCATGAACGCTGGGCATGAGCCCGCCTCGACAGAGGAGAGCGGGCGAAAGCAAACACCAGCTGCTGCAGTAGCACGTGAGGGGTTGAGTGAGGGGAGAGTGCATCGCCGCGTTGCCATGTCACCCTCGCTGTCGCCCTAGCAAACCTGCGCGCGCGTTCTTTGTCTGCTCAAGCTGCCGCCTGCGTTCTAACTGCATCTCGATAAGGCCTCATCCGTCTCGAGAAGCCCCAACGCGCTGGCTTGTCTTCGAGCAGTTGCTAACTCGAAGGACGCGCAGCGGCGTTCCATAAGACATAGGGCCAACCCAACATCACAACTTGGCCCGCACCCAAATTTCAAGTTCGTGCGCCCCCCACATGTTTAAGTAGGTCCACCCCCAAATTTGTAGTTAGCCCACCCCCAAATTTCAGTTGGCCACTTTCGACACCCCAAACTTCAAGTTGACCCCCCCCTAAAATCAAGGTGGGCCACATGCAAATTTCAAGTTACCACAGCCGGAAATTTAAGTTGGCCCACCCCCAATCTAAGTTGGTCCACTTGCAAATTCTTAGTTGGGCCACCCCAAATTTGAGCCTGCCCACGCCTAAATTTTAAGTTTGCCCACCCCAAATTTATTTTGACCATTTCGAAATTGCAAGTTGGCCCTCCCTCAAATTTAAACTTGACGCACCCCCAGATTTCCGTTGGCCCGCCGCTGCTATAAGCTTCCCCATACATTTTCTAAGGAGACCTATCTATTTAGATGGGTATCACTTTTCAAATTTTTTGGTTTAAATTGTAACCGGTCGCTGATAAAGCTACCAGTCCTCTACATTTACACGATTATATGGAATAAATGTCTTAATTGGCAAGTTGCGTATTTTTGTGCAGATACAAGGCATAACACGTTTCGCGTGACGGAGCTCGAATACTCCCCAAGGAGTGCTTATGCATTAAAGGTTTCAAATGAGCAAATACCCGAGGTGGTCCACTACGTCCTAACAGCGATGGTCGTGCAACGATCAAGGCGGAGGCGCTGGGGCGTAATAAACAAACTCAAAGCTGAGTCGGGCGTGACGGAGATGGTGCTAGTTTTGAACATTAAGGGCATCTATGTTTTGGAAGAGGGTAACGTCATATATAAAATGATAAAAGAACAAGAAACCAAATATGTCTACGGCCTCGGAAATAGTAGTACACCGCGCGATGTTTCCCGTGCGCGCCAATACATTTCAAGGCCATGCTTAACTGATGCACACTTTTTATTTAGGCCCCCTAGAAAAACAAAAAGAAAACATTCATAACCAATCTCAGGACGGGTGCTCGACTGTTACCAATACCTATCGGTGGAAGCATCACGAGCGGAATTGAGAGCAAGTGCAACTATCAGTCCAGGACTACTTTGCCACTTGCTAAGCTTATGTGATAAGACATTCATGCGCCTTGACTGTGAAGGAAGCGTGGAGGAAGCAGTTGTATTCTGAAAACTGTCTTTACCTATGTTCTTGAAAATAATTATTATTGCGATAGCAATTATATGGACACTCAAAAGCAGATTTCTGCCGTCGGCGTCGCCGTCGCCGTCGCCGTGAGGTTCCGTATGACGTCAATGGAGATGAAATCGTCGCCGCGTTCCGAACGCTGTATGTGCGAGTGAAAGGGCGCGAGGGGCGCGCTTTCACGGGGAGTGAACGCACGGCGGAGAACAAACGCGCGTTCTGCGCCGTGCTCGCTCAAGGGCTGCAGAAGTAGGCGTCTCTTTCCTCCATTACAATCACCATATATGTAGAGCAAACGCGCCTTCTTCCTACGCGCGAGAGGCCGTGGGGGAGGGGGGGGGGAAGGGAGGCGACGTTTAGCTGCGGCACCAAGTGCCTATTTTATAAGAGGCTCCGGCAACAGTCACCAACGCCGCACGCATTTTGAGCGAACGCGGGCTAAACGTCGACGGCGTCGACAACAGTTCTGCGTGTTGCTGGGGCTGCTGCATGTCCAAGTTTATACAGCTGATAAAGCTAATATCATTACTCCGTATAGCTCTCTGGAAATTTGCTATCGCAATTGATGCTTCGCCTTTCAGGTGAAACTGCGACAACTTTTTTCGTTAGGTTAATTAAATAAATAAATGCTCGGATTTTGCGTGCCGAAACCCTGATCTGATTATGAGGCTCGTGTGTAGTATTTTGTTACGTAATGGACGAATTCCACTCGTCTAGATTCGGTGGTATTTCTCCTAAAGGGACACTAAAGTCAAATAAAAAAGTCGAAGCAAAGGGATAGAGCAATGCTCTATAATATCTAACGCGTCAATATAATCGCGAACAAGAGCTTTAGTAACCGAGAGAGAGAGAGAGAGAGCAAGGAGAGGCAACGAAACGCAGGGAGGTGAACCAGAAGAGCGTCCGGTTTGCTACCCTGCACTAGGGGTGAGGGAAAGTTGGAATAGAAAGAATGAAAAAATCACAGCATATCCACGGGGTGAATGATGATGAGTGGGCGAAGCTCCGGAGGGAATCATCGGATCTCCCGCTTAAGGGGACGCTAGCACAAACGCGTTAGAAACGTGCAGTACTCTCTAGTAAGGGGGAGCGGCCACAGCGTCTTACGCAGCCATTTACACATGCCGGAACGTGCACCGCGTTTGCCGACGCCATCACATGACTGCTGAGAGAGTATACCCCCCGTATTCATAAACGCTCCTCGACTTGAACTTGACTTGCCACCGCTTTGGGCAGCGCGTTCGAAACGCGTTGAAGGTAAGGCGGAGAGGCCACAGCGTCTTACACCAGCTTCTTACACGGGCCGTAACGCGCTAGCACAAACGCGTTAGAAACGCGCTAGAAACGCGGCCTTTCGTTAATGTTGGGTATTTATTGCCCTCGTGGTGCGTGTGTCCATGTCTGCTTCGTGGCGTAGTGGGCTAACGCCGCGCGCTCGGAAGTGAGGGGTCCCTGGTTCGATTCCACGCTACGGACACAAATTCAGAATTTTTTTTCTCATTTTTCTCAGACTGGTTACACACTACTACTACTACGACGACGACGGGGACGAACGGGTGCCGCTATAAGGAGCTTCGTCCCTAAAATAGGGAGAGAATGAGTACTGAGTACACGTGGGACGATGTACAGGGACACTATAGGCGGTCTCTTAAACTGGTGCACTTCAAATACTGCACTAATGCACGCATCGCTTTTTGTGCCAGTTACGGGTGTAGCCACGGTCCGAGTATTTTTGACTCAGAGAAGGGTCTCGAGTCCAGTCGGTTTAAAGTGGTCCTGAGGGAGAGGCGTTTCACTTCGTAGCGAGGACAGGTACACAATAGGTGCTCAATGGTTTCCTCGCACATACAGGAGTCGCACATCGGGCTCTCGGCCATTCCCATACGGAAGGAGTAAGCGTTCGTGAACGCCACTCCCAGCCACAAGCGGCACAGCAAGGTTGTTTCGCCGCGGGAAAGGCTAGATGGCAATTGTAGACGCAGCAAGGGGTCTAACTTGTACAATCGGCAATTGAAGGCACTTGAACTCCATAAAGCTTGTGACTTTTTGCGTGCAAGCAGACGAAGTTCCCTGGCAGTGTCCGTCCTCGACAAATGTATTGTACGCGTCTGGGTGTCTTCGTGAGCAGATCGGGCAGCCCTATCAGCAATGTCGTTGCCGATGATGCCACAGTGAGCAGGAATCCACTGGAACACTATGATGTGTCCTGTTTCCTGAGCATGGTTATGTACTTCCATGATGTCGGATATCATCTGCTCGTAAATTCTGTGATGTAAGGCTGACTTGATACTGTGAAGGGCTGCCTTAGAGTCACAGAATATGACCCATTTCTGTGCCGGCTCTTCTTTGACGTAGATCACAGCTGCATGGAGGGCTGCAAGTTCTGCCGACGTAGATGTAGTCATATGTGATAATTTGAATTTAACTGTAACTTGCTTGGCTGGAACGACGAATGCAGCAGTTGAGCTGGAAGGTGAGGTCGAACCGTCGGTATATATATGTATGTAGTCATGATATATCTGGTGCATTAATAGGAGCGTCAGTTGCTTCAGAGCCAGCAATGGATGATTGGCCTTCTTGGTGATTCCGGGAATAGTCAAATTCACTTGAGGCTGTCGCAGGCACCACATGGGAGATGAAGGCTTCGCCGCCGGTGTAAACGATGACGGTATCCACTCTTGGTGGCCGCTAATGACTTTTGAAAAGGTCGCTTGAGGTCTCTCCGCTGGTAGGGAAGCTAAGTGATGGTCGGGGATCCTTGACAGATGACGAATGTGCGCTTTGAGGGAGTCGGCAGCTACGTGTGTCTGGATCGTATGGTCTCTCGCGATGGCTATTGTTGCTGTTGTTGAGGTGCACCGAGGCAGCCCTAAACACGTGCGTAGGGCTTGACCTTGTATGCTCTCCCGAGCGCGAATGTTCGTCTTGCATGTATTTGATAAAACTGGCAGACTCTAATGAAGGAGTCCCAGGAACAGGACCCTGTACAGCTGCAGCATAGAATGGACTGGTGTACCCCAGTTTATCCCGCAGAGAAATTTAAATACCTGAGCAATACCAATTAACTTCTTCTTCAGGTAGACGCAGTGAGGAGTCCACGAGAGGTTGCGGTCGATGATGACACCCAGAAAGCGATGCGTCT
>NC_051160.1:85128474-85153051 GCF_013339745.2 Dermacentor silvarum
CCTCCATATTTTCATGCATAAGATGATGCGTATAATTGGTTCTCTCGGTCTCCTGAATTATATAATCACTGGACGTTCAGTTCATGCAGCTTCGTTGGTTCATTTTGCAAACAAAACAAAGTCTGTGTGTATTTAGACTACACAAGTATTTTGTTTTTTTAAGGAAGAGGAAGCATTCTGAAGTTTATATACGACAAGAAATTGAACCATTTTAGGATTGTAGCGCAGCTCAGAACAAGCAAGAAGGAAGGTGGAAGGGGTAATGAAAAAGATTGGAGAACAGGGTGAGTGCATTTGAACCGTGATTGAACCATGTTTGTTACTTGTAACATTTACTGTAAATAACCTGCGAAGTGTTCAAAATTTGACAAACCACTTATGAAGTTTGGCCATGTGAAGAACGTACTCAACCTGCCATGAATTTCACACTGATACTTTCATGAATTTATTGAGGCACCCACAGTGTCTTTGTTGAACCAAGCAAATCACCTAGCTTATGTGCAGCAGAAGCATGAGCAGGTTATTGACGTTGCTCAAGCAAAGCACAAAGCCTACCGGCTATTTATGGCTTTCGCAGTGAATGATTTAAGAGGGACCCCAGAGCACCATAATTTATTTGCACTGCAAGAAACTTTTCCAGCCACCGAGATCAAATTTGGAAATTAAGGAAGCAAGCAATTTAGGTGATAAGCATAAAAATTTAATATGTACCTTTATATATAGTAATGCATTCGCTTTTCATCAGGTTCCCGAAAACACTATCTGCGATCGACACTTCAAACCTATGACTTATGTGGACAACTCTTAAATGTGGGTGGTTTATAACAGACAACTATCACCTGTAATGCATATGCTCGAAAGATACAACTTCATCGAAAACTGAGGTTTAATTCTGCAATATCACTCCAAGGAAATGTGTTTTCGTTGATCAGTTATTGTTATTATTAGTGAATTTAACCTTGCAAATCCTCCGTGACAGTCGTAATTGACATGGCGTAAACGAAGATCTGAAAAAGACAAGAAAGGGCTTCATACTGATGCACCATAGTTTGAAAAAGCGAGTTAGCTAGTGTAACTCGGTTTAAGTAAGAGTTACACAAGATTACAGCAAAAGTTACAAGTTAACATTTTTACTCTGTGCTGTTCTCGGTTCAGTCTCGTGGGGTAACTTAATCATTGACAGTGACATGGCGCCGAGTATTTAGCCTAACATTTCTTGTTTTTGGGTAATTCAATTTGCCCACAATAAATTGCACCCAATACATATGTCTTAGACTTTCCCCAATGCAATAAACAATATATATGGTAATACACAGCTAGGAGTTATCCTGCTAATTTATCTGGTATTTTCATGCTTCGGCAGTTAGAGATAGCATCGACTGTACTCTAGCATAATAGTTATTCCTAAATCATAATGCATAATTAAAAGATGAGTTAACCAAGGTTAGAGCTCTACGGAAAGTCAAACACATGTGCCAGCTTATGATTGGTTTCTTATGTTCTCTTTAAAAACATAGAAGCGTGCGAAACTGCCTTTAGCAAACACACGTGAGTACTTATGTAGGCTGGTCGAGCGGTTAGCGGGTGTTGCATTGCTGAGCTCGAGATCTAGGGCTCAATTCCTGCCGCGGCTGTCACATTCAGATCAGGGTGGAATGAAAGTGCGTTTATCGTAATTAGATTATGGTACACGGTAAAAACCCTAAGTGCTGAAAGTTAATTCAATGTCCCAGTCTACAGCTTGCCTCATAATGATATCGTGGTCGTTGCACGTAAAGCCCTGCAATCATTTTTAAACTTGAGTAAACCGTGCATATCTTAGATATGAGTGGCAATCTCTGTTTCATTACCCGATAAGCCTTATTTTGTGGTCACACATCGAATAATAAATGGAAAAAAATCTTACATATTTAAGGTCTTCAATAGTGGGAACGTGAGCAGAGACAACAACAACTAACATGACCACTGCAGTCACAACACGCATAATTCTACCAGAAGTGTTGCAGGGTTGTGCGTCCCTACTGCCTGCATTCTTGTGCCCATCATCGCAGTGCGGTTTCTCCACGTCGACATTGAACGAAACGATGAGCGATGATTTGTGTATAAATAAGGAGTGCGCATAATGTTTGCAGGTCCAGAGCGGTTCCTTGAAGAGCACAAGTGCCCCCTAAAATATGCTTGCTCAACAATGCGAGGCTTGCGCTCTTCCCAAAACAAATTCATTGGGATTTCACGCGACTGCACTTGTAGTATTTCCTGACAGGTGCTGGCTGTGCTTACTACAGCGCGTGTGCTTGTTGCTTCCGCCATCTTATACTTTTCATGCACCGCCAACAAAATGAGTGGCGCTCACGATTTCCTTATCCAATAACCTGCCGAGGGAATAAACAAGTTCTGCGGTCCGCCAGATTATAAAGTTATCGGGTTTTACGTGCCCAACCACGATTCGATTATGAGACACGCTGAATTGGGGGACTCCGGAATAATTTGCACCACCTGGGGTTTTTTAATTGCACCTAAATCGAAGTACACAGGTTTTTCGCATTCCGACCTTATCAAAATGTGGTCGCCGTGGCCGGGACTTGATCCTGCGACCTTGTGCTTAGTAGCTCAACACCATAGCCCCTCGACATTTTGAGCTATTCAGTGTGGATTTCGATAATTTGAGAGAAACTGTGCTGAATATAACGACATCGCAATGCGAGAGCTTTTATGCGGCTCTTGTGATTTAAAGACGGTAATTCCTATGTAAAGTTTCAGGAGCCATGTTCAATTATCACGCACAGTGATGCGTAATGCGCGTTATAACTAGGTAACTTTAAATAACATATAATAAATAAAAAATAATTTCCTACGCGTGGAATTCACAGCTGCCGTGGTTGCTCAGTGGCTGTGGCGTTGGGCTACTGAGCGCGAGGTCGCGGGATCGAATCCCGGCCACGGCGGCCGCACTTCGATGGGGGCGAAATGCAAAAACACCCGTGCACTTAGGTTTACGTGTACGTTAAAGAACCCCAGTGACCGAATTTATTCCAGAGTTCCCCATTACGGCGTGCCTGATACTCAGACCGTGGTTTGGCACGTAAACCCCCATTATTATTATATTATTATTATTATTATTATTATTATTATTATTATTATTATTACCCGTGATTTCACGTTCGCTTTAGAATATCACCTCTCGTCAAATTAAGTACTTCTTTAAGTTAGAACGACATAAATTATCATCATGTTATTGTTAACATTCGAGTGTCCAGCTTGGCAGTCTCCATATAAAAGAGTATTTTGCCACGAGATAAGCGTAATTACCGAAGTTAATCGCATTATCTTTCGAGTATTCAAGTTATCATCATCAGCCTATATTTATGTCCACTGCAGGACGAAGGCCTCTCCCTGCGATCTCCAATTACGCCTGTCTTGCGCTAGCGT
Organism: Dermacentor silvarum; assembly: GCF_013339745.2. Taxonomy (NCBI): domain Eukaryota; kingdom Metazoa; phylum Arthropoda; class Arachnida; order Ixodida; family Ixodidae; genus Dermacentor; species Dermacentor silvarum. The sequence continues at coordinate 85,131,904 of NC_051160.1, forward strand.
ATTCAACTTGCGCCTGCGAATTTCCTAACTTCATCCTCCACCTGGTTTTTCTCCCGTCCTCGACTGCGCTTCCCTTCTCTTGGTATCCATTCTGTAACCCTAATGGTCCACCGGTATCCATCCTACGCATACATGGCCTACCCAGCTCCCATTTCTTCCGCTTAATGTCAACTAGAATATCGTCTATCCCCGTTTATCTCGTCTATCACCGCTCGCTTCCTGTCTCTTAACTTTACTCGTAAGATTTTCGTTCCATCGCTCTTTGTGCGGTCCTTAACTTGTTCTCGAGCTTCTTTGTTAAACCTCCAAGTTTCTGCCCCATGTGTTAGCACCGGTAGAATGCAATGATTGTACACTTTTTCTTTTCAACTACAGTGGTAAGCTCCCAGTCAGGATTTGGCAATGCCTGCCGTATGCACTCCAACCCAATTTTATTCTTGCGTAAATTATTTCTCATGATCACGGTCCCCTGTGAGTAATTGACCTAGATAAACGTACTCCTTTACATACTCTAGAGGCTAACTGGCGATCCTGAATTCTTGTTCCCTTGCCAGGCTATTGAACATATCTTTCTTTTCGGCATATTCATCTTCAACCCAATTCTTACACTTTCTCGATTAAGGTCCTCAATCGTTTGTTGTAATTCATCTCCATTGTTGCTGAATAGGACAATGTCATCTGCAAGCCGATGGTTGCTGAGATATTCGCCGTCGACCCCCACTCCTAAGCCTTCCCAGTCTAAGAGCTTAAATACTTCTTCTAAGCATGCAGTCAATAGCATTGGAGAGATTGTATCTCTTTGCTTGACCCCTTTCTGATAGGTAACTTTTTACTTTTCTTGTGGAGAACCAAGGTAGCTGTGGAATCCTTGTAGATATTGCGAAGATATTCACGTATGGCTCCTGTACTCCTTCATTATGCAATGCCTCTATGACTGCTGTATCTCTACTGAATCAAATGCCTTTCATAATCTATGAAAGCCATATAGAGAGGTTGATTGTACTCCGCAGATTTTTCTATTACCTGGTTGATGACATGGATGTGATCCATCGTAGAATATCCCTTCCTGAAGCCAGCCTGTTCTTTGGTTGGCTGAAGTCGAGTGTTGCCCTGATTCTGTTTGAAATTAGCTTGGTGAATATTTCATACAATACTGAAAGCAAGCTAATGGGTCTATAATTCTTCAATTCTTTAACGTCTCCCTTCTTACGGATGAGTATAATGTTGGCGTTCTTCCAGCTTTATTGCACACCTGAAGTTGTGAGGCATTGCGTATAAAGAGCCGGAAGCTTTTCAAGCATGACATCTCCTCCATCTTTGATTAATCTACTGTTATTCCATCTTCTCCAGCCGCTTTTCCCCTGGTTATATGGTAAGGGAAATGAGCAGTTTGTAGCAGATAAGGTATCCATTTTACCGAAGAATTTTCAATAATCAAACTACTCTGTCAGATAAGCAAACAAATATTTCACGCTTGGGGGCTCTCTGAAAGCAAACTGACAACCAAGAAAACATTTGGGCAGCGTCACAGTAAGTGCTGCGAAGACTGAGCAAACAGCGAAGCTGGTGGTCCTTCTATAGCTTTAACTTCGCTTTCGTTTGCTTAAGTCGTTTGGCTTGGCTGGTTCTTAGCTTTGTCTTTGGTTTCCTTTTTTTTTAACTTGGTTTGGCTTGGCTGATTCTTAGCCAAACTTAACCCACCTCGAGTATCGGGACGATACTCGGCGTTGGCGCGCAGTCTTCTCAACGCCACTTATAGTTTATAATATGTCCGCCGTATTGACGCGCGAGCGCGCTCGGCACGGTAACGCCACGACAGCGAAAGCGCAGCACTCTATAGTCGCGTGCGAGGCTTGGCCGACGTATCCGGCGTTCGTTGGCGCGCCCCGGCTGCAGCCGGCGTCAAATTGCGACATGCTGCGTTTCGCGCCGGCCTCGTCACCCTGAATGGACCGCATCCGCCTATCGTCCAGAGTGAAATATACAAGGATAAGAGTGTACACTTCCGTAGGCCCCTCCGGCTGATTGGGGTCGCAACGCACCTAGCGGGTGTGTGGAATCTACACCGACTCAGAGATTGGGACCGCAGGAAAACTAATCTTGAAGGCTATCTTCTGGCAATTAGAAAAATTACACGGCCTCCAAGATCGCTTCCGTGCCGGAGGCTGTAGTTTAACTTTTTATCGCGTTGCTGCATGCATCAAGTAGCTTCGTGCAAGCTGCACCGCCAGATGTAGCAGCAAGCGCACGATGCCACTGTGTGTTTATGCGGACATTTTAAATAAAGATGACACGTGTTGGAAGAGACGAAACTATTCATTTTCAAGTCATATTCTCAGCAAGCACATGCACACTTTCTTTTTGCAATGTTCGATGCACGCAAGCACAGAAATTAAAAGATGGGTGCACTGCAAAGTTCAGGACCTGCCAATACAGCTGCCTCATGTTGAGAATAAATTTCACAAAATTAATAAACAGGCGATATTATGAAAAACCCACCGAACAGTAAAACTGCCAAAGACAGCATTAGCATTAGAGAGGAAAACAACATCCGTCCTTTGAAGCCTGACCTTTATTATTAAGTGGTAGTTTCGGTCTGCATAGCAAACAAGGAATGGAAGGCTGCTCACTGCAGTTGTCAGCCAACCACGCTCTCTCCCTGTCCTGCCATTGTTATTGCACCACGCAAACCACGCAGTAATTCCCGTAGTACATGACTGCGGACGGCATCACCTGAAAAAAAAAGTATTGGTTATGGCTTCTCTCCCGCCTTCACACTAATTTTCACCTACGCACTTCACACCGCCCTTTCGCCAAAAGCGTCACGTGCAACTGCCGCAGTTAAAGAAAAAAGAAAAGCAACCTTCGGTGTCATGCATGCGGTACTGAGGCAGGAGTATTTATTCAGAATACGTCGTAGCCAAAGCTACAAACATTCTTCTCAATTCGCAAGTTCTCTCTAATTGCGCTCGTGAAAATGGCTTCAAGCCATCTGCGAACTCCACGAATAACGATCCTAAGCATAACTCCATTCTTTCACACAATTGTACACACATGCATTGAATTCAAACTACGTGTACCGAAGTGCCGACTTACTTTCTCGCGCCAAAAAAACGATTTTCTTGCAAACGTGCTGCGCAGCACTCCAAATTGCTGTTTCTTATTTAATGTGAAGCAATCCACGAATATCAAGCGCGAAGTGAAGAACACAAAAAAGCTCTCTGTGCCGAACAGCACAGTGCGACAAATGTCAGATTACGGCTGAAGTTACAAATACATAAGCAATTTGCAAAGTAATGAAGGGAAAAAATGAACGTAATGAAGGCGTTCTTACCAAGCAGCAGCCAAGCAGACAGACGTTCAGGCAGATGAACCCAGCGAAGACCACGGAGACGTTATCGCACGCCTTGCCTGATCACACCATGGCCGATATTGTGTAGCGAAACCTTATGCTTTATTCTATATACTAGTCTTATCATCCACCGCTCACGGCCGGCTGATCCCGTTAATAAGGTCTACGTCTACAGCCACGTAGTCAAGCAGACGTATAGTGCAATATAAAGGTTACCAGAGTAGATAACTAGTACGCGCGTTCCCTTGGAGATGATGATGATGGTTTATTGGCATCCCCTTTGAAACGGGGCGGCGACAAATAGTCACCTAGCCTGCTTGATTTAATCAGGTATACTATACATGTACTTACTACAGGTATACTATAACCAGCTATAGTATACATGTACTGTATAGTAATACATGTGCTATACATGAGACAGGGAGTGGTATATTGCCCTCTAGCAGGCGGCATGAAGCTGCGTAGCTCAGCCGCTTTTACGCTGGAGTGGCCACTCTCGTGATCCGCATGTTACTCTATGCATCCTTAGAGTGTACTAGAATGGGGGAGGTGGGTCCAGCGGACGCCTTAGCTGAGGGTGAAGCAAAAAAACGCGGAAAATGTGGCGGCGCTGCCGTCGCCTTATTCTGAATCTCCGGCCAATAAACGTTGACTCTGGCTGTTTCGGCAGCTCTCATTGGCGGAGGCGAGCTCGCGGGCCGAGTAGCGGTCGTCTGCTCGACGCACCGCCGTTGTGGCGTCGTTTGCATTCTTTCCGCCGCTCTTTTTTCATTTTACTTCCAATAGATCGGTGGGGAATGATCTCAGTGTTACCGCCACAGAGTATCCACCAGTCAAAGCTCCATGCAACAGCGGTGGGGTCTCCGGCGCGACAAGCGTCCGGCCGGCGAGCCCCACCGCTCATTTGGAAGAAAGTGACGGTGGCGCCACCTGTATTTTCAATAAAAAATGCCTCAGCGCAGAGCCGTCGTTGGACCCACTCCCTCAATCTAGTACACTCTAGTATCGTCGAGCAAGATGGGCTGATGGATACTGGTGGCGGCACGTCCAACAAGATCCTGAAACTCCTAGTTTCGTATAAAATGCGCATGCATCTTGGCGGCACGGCACGACGCACACGTTAGACTATAGAGGGGTCGGTTTTCGCGACTTCCATAATCACGGCTATCCACCAGCCCATCTTGCTCGACGAGACGCGGATGCCGTCAATTCTGGGTCCAAAAACCGTTCGCTGTATGTTTCTCTAAACGTCTCCAATGGCTACGCCGTCAGTTACGTCGTTGTCTACATCGCACCCAAGCGCGCGCGCGCCATTGGCAACGCCGTTACTGACGTCGTTAGCGAACGCGTTCTCGCCATTGCCACGTTGACGCTGCTCTGCCCGCAACGGCGTGTCCTCGGATCGCCGTTGTCGCATGCGTTCGATATCCCCAGTTAGGTCAGCGTCGTGGTTAGCAGCATCCGCCCGCCGTTGGCGCTTGCGTTCCATTTCGCGATTTCAACGTGGACGTTTCGTGGCCGCCTGAGGGATCCTTCAATGACGAGAGCCAGCATAGTGCATGGTGGTCAGTAACGGCATCGAACGGGCGGCCATACAAATAAGGGCGAAACTTCGTAAGGGCCCAGATGATCGCCAGGCATTCTTTTTCGGAGACGGTGTAGTTGGCCTCGGCTTTAGTAAGCGTACGACTTGCATACGCCACGACATATTCAGGGAACCCTGGCTTGCGCTGCGCAAGGACAGCGCCAAGGCCAACACCGCTGGCGTCCGTTTGTACCTCTGTAGGGGCCGTAGGGTCGTAGTGGCGTAGTATGGGCGGAGACGTCAACAAATGACGGAGCTTTGCGAACGTGTCCTCGCACACTGACGACCACGAGTCGAGGGACCCCTTACTGCCAAGGAGCTTCGTCAGCGGCGATATAATAGTGGCGGAGTTTCGAATGAAACGTCGAAAGTAGGAACACAGACCTACGAAACTGCGCAGTTCTTTGACGAACGTAGGTCTGGGGAACTCGGCTTCGGCCCGTAGCTTGGCTGGATCTGGGAGAATTCCATTGTTGAACACGACGTAGTCCAGTACTGTGAGCTGCCCTGCTGCAAATCGGCACTTCTTTAGGTTCAACTATAGGCCGGCGTAGCTCAAACGCGTCAAAACATGCCGGAGGCGTTGAAGATGCGTGGAGAAGTCCGGAGCGATAACGACGACGTCGTCGAGGTAGCACAAGCACGTGTGCCATTTCAGGTTGCCCAAGCCGGTATCCATCGTGCGCTCGAAGATCGCGGGCGCATTACACAGTCCGACGGCATGACGTTGAATTCGTACGAGCCGTCGGGCGTGACGAAGGCTGTCTTTGGTCGAGCGTCCTCAGCGATAGGGACTTTCCATTACCCTGAGCGCAAATCGAGCGATGAAAAGAATTCAGCTCCTTGGAGGCTGTCAATCGCGTCGTCTATTCGTGGCAGCGGATAGACGTCCTTGCGGGTTATCTTTTTGGGCCGTCGGTAGTCCACACAGAACCGTACGGAACCATCCTTCTTCGGAACAAGAACTCCCGCAGACGCCCAGGGACTGTTTGATGTTAGAATAACATCCCATCAAAGCATGTCGTCGACTTGCTCGTTAATTACACGACGCTCTGCAGGAGATACGCGATATGGACGTTGCCGCAGTGGCGGTCGGGAGCCAGTGTCGATGCCATGCGTGACAGTGGACGTGCAGCCCAGGGAAGTCTGCGCGACATCGAAAGATGGGCGAAATTCTTCCAACAGGCACAGAAGCGGTGAACGCTGGACCGGCGTAAGGTTTTCATCGAGGGAGGACCCAAATACATATTCAGGCGACGAATGAGACTTCGAAACAGCGCTGAGCGTACAGGAGCTGGGCCAGTGCGTGTCATCGGGTGCGTCCACTACTTGTGCGTCTTTGAGGGGTTCTACTCTGTCGAGACGTGCCCCTCGCAGCAATGTGACAGTATATGGGGATGGATTGCTAACAAAAATAGCACTGTCACCGTGAGTGATTTGCACTGTCGCAAAGGGCACCAACAATCCTTTCTCAGTGCAAACGCGCTCAGATGGCGAAAGGAGTGCACTGATGTCGCAGAGACCGTCGCAGTACACTGACACAGCCGCTGACGCGTTCGGAGGCACTTGGGTATCGTCTGTGACGAGTATCTTGTTCGAAAGCGATGGTCTGTCTGCCGGCGTCACCTCTAAAAACGGCCAAAGTTTTTTCGGCGGGTGTGCCCTGAATGACGGCGTTGTGGCGGGAGATAAAATCCCATCCCAGGATGATGTCGTGCGAGCATGCAGGAATGATGATGAATACTTAGAGATTGACTCCAACCAAATAAGGAAATTTACGAGCCCGAAGTTTCGGAATCAATTCGGCTCCTTCTCCAGGGGGTATTCTTCGGAGGGGGCGGTGTGCGGCTCAGGTTGTTGTCGAACCAAAGTCTTAATCAATTTTCCCAACCAGACGGGTAATTCTGTCGAAATGTTTAGCTTCAGGAATGATGATGAATTCGACGGCAAACATGGCGTCCCGAATGACGACGCGAGCTATGCATACTGCTGTTGAGTGAATACTTTGGGCGCTAGCCGTACGAAGGGATAGCCCCGAAAGTTGCGTCGTCACTTTTCGTAAGAAACAGCTAAGTTTTGCGTCTATAACGGATACGGTGGCTCCAGTGCCTATAAGGGCAGATGCGCGAACACCGTCTACAAACACGTCTATTATGTTCGATGGTCTCTGTTGAGGGATTTCATAGTTCGATAGCGTCGCAGCCCTTGCCTCGTGGACTGCGACGACTAGTTTTCCCGATCTCGTGCGACCTGATGTGGCTGCATCGGCGACAATGAGCGACGTCGTGGAGACGGTGAACGGCAGGTAGATGGAGCTGGGCGTAACGTCGGTGACACAGGCGGCGGTGGATCTAATTAGGGCGGCTGCACTGATGCGACTCGAGGCGGCTGCACGCGATTGCAAAAAATCACATTATCTCACCCTACGGGCAACCATGGTGGGATGTGAAAGCATCGCGGGGGGTGCGCATCGTGTTTCTGTTTCGTTTCACTTGGCAACACAACCCAATGAAAGTTAGAGTGAGAGAATGTAATGAGAACGTATTGTATTGGTGCTGAACTGGCGTCGAAGCACGCCGACGGCCGCGTTACGCTGACGTTCGTTCTGGACGTTCCCGACCTTGCTCAGGTTGTTATCGAACCAAAGCCGGTCGCACACGTTGCAGCTGTGCCCAAAGCTCCGATCGAGGAAGTCGTGTTTGAACCGCGCGTCAGCACCGTCGAAGCCCGGGCGTTGTAATGGCCTCGAACGTGTTGCTGCTCTGGCCGCAGACTCGCGTTTCCTCGTCGCTTCGGGATCGGGAGCTGCCGCTCGACGCTGCCGTTGCGCTTTGACTTTCCGAGCCCGGAGTTCGGGGTCAGCTTGATAACGCTGACGTTCCACTTCGGCGTGCCGAGCCCGTGTTGCTTCCGTAGAAGCTTCCTGCCGACGTTGACGTTTACGTTCGGCTTCCCTGGCCCCAAGATCGGGGTCCGCTTGCCGACGCTGACGTTTACGTTCGGCTTCCCGAGCCTTCCTCTGCTCCGCGGCGGTGGCGCTGCCGCTTTAACTAGCGCCGACGTTGACGTTTTCATGGCGTTTCGCACTATGATGATTAGGCTCTTTATAGTGTGATAGGAAACGCATCCAAGGTGTTGTGCCTTGGTGCTTCCAATAAATGACAAGGCTGGCTGCAAACCACACGCAAGGGAAACATTTATCAATAGAAAATAACACTCTCTTATATACACGGACTAGGAATAACAAAGCGAAAAGATTACAACGACAGTTATATCACGCGATACACGGATAAGTTCAGGAACAAAGCTAGAGTTCACTAAGATACGTAGGAGTAACAAAACAAGCGGAGGTCGCGTGAAAGTAAAGTGTTCACCAGTTATAGGCGAGGATGGTGGTCCAGAAGTCTATGTGGAGGTGGCACCAGCAAAATGAAGCCTGGGGTCGTAGGAAGGGAGCAAGTCTCGAACGGCCGACGTGACGCTGGCTCAAGCAAGGTCTTGCCGTTGAGAAGAGGTCACATATGTTCGTCTCGACCGTCTCCAGCAGGTCCGCTGTGATCGAGGGGAAGGCCTAGGCATCCAGGCCCAGTCACCTGGCAGCCCACTCTTCCGCGCCTCGTCCTCCAGCTTCCGGAGAGCGCTCACTGTCGAGCAAACCGTAGCTTGCCGTGGGTAGATGCCAGGTCGTCGGCAAGTGCAGATCCGGCCAGGTACCCACTGAACACAAGACGTTTTGTAGCCGTCTTGGACCAGCCAAAATGAACTAGAACGTCTACAACTATTCAAGACGGCTACAAGACGTCTTTATATGTACGTAATGAAGACGTCTTGCGAAGGATGGCTTGAAGGCGTCTTGTTAAGTTGTTTTAAGCTATCATCTTGCTAAGACGGCTAGAAAACGTTTTGTAAAAACGTCTGGAAGATATCTGTGCGGATCCTTATCCAGATATATGTATAAAATATGCATTTCAGTTCTTTCCGCAGCTTTATACGGTTGTTAGATATCTAGCACCCATACTGGTCACACAGCCGGTACTTAAAAACGTGCACATGCACTGCCTTTCTTTTGGTCTGTCATTTTACCATCCTGTAAGGTGTACATTTACATTAGCTGCACATGTGTCGTTGCACTGTAGGTCCAGTCGTAGCGTCTATACGTATTTCATGAAGAAAAAAAAACATGATGCAAACGTAAAAAAAATATGCTAGATTCAAGGCAGCATACATGCAAGACCCAAGGCCTTTAACCACGTTAATTGAGAAAACAGAAAAAGTGAAAAATAAATCCAACGGTTGTACATGCCTAAACTATCAAGCATACCGTAGGTGGAGACTCCGGATTAATTCTGACCACCTGGGATCTTTAAGATACACATCAATCTAAGTACACGATCGTTGTTGGGTTTCGATCCTATCGTACCCGCGATCTCGAGCTCAGGAGCGCGATGCTATAGCCACTTAGCTACCGTGGCGGGTAACGGAAAACGTGTGCCTACGCTGAGCAGCTACGCAAATTTAGTGTGAGCGTTAATTTCAGATAGATGAATAGGTGAGTCCGATTATATATTTTTGTGGCAGAAGATCGCTCGAGTTATTACCTGCGCGGTTTTCTGCAGGCGGTCGCAATCGGCGTTTTTCGCACGATGCTAGTTCAACCTCCACGCCAGCGCGTTATTTGACAGTTTTTCGCTCCTACCGAAATCTGCACATTGAGCTGCATCACAATTCCGCTGTCAGCTGTTCAATCATGTAGTAAAAACTATAGTATCGCAAGTTCATCAATTCCTTATAACGCTTTTCACCGTCGTGTACTCCGAAGTTGTGAGACTGAATCGTTCATTTCATCGCTCTTTCAAATTAAATACCTATATACGCTCAAAAGCTATAGCTAAAATTGGCGGTATAAATAATTATGTGTACTTTGGGGGGAGAGCAGTATAGCATGGCATTTCACCTAGACGTGTTTCTTTTGCCCAATTATTTGCAACCACAGCACGGCGATTTTAGAAGTGCACCACATATTATAGTAAGCGTTCCTGGAATTTTAATACTGCAAAGTTTATTTGCGACCTCTTTGAAATGTTTTGAATGACCCTACTTTGTATATTTACTTGGAATATTTGTCACATACATAGAAGCGCTAAGTTAACCAATTGGTAACAATATGTAACAAGACCGATATTGCAGTTACCAGGCCCGAGCACGGTTGGTCCGCAGCTCATGATCAGTGCAGCCATATACAGCCGATGCGTGGCGGGGGTATTATGCAAGCGTCTACCAAGATCGGAGCGCTTAAAGCGGGCAAGCTGGCTTTAGCAATAAGTTTGCAGTCCACGTGTACTTATCACAACGCTTACAAGGACATTGCAAAAAAAGGCACATTCGATAATTAGCGGTATCTTTCAGAGCCGCGTATACTGCATCTATTTTGTCTGCTTTGGACGTGTTATTAGGTGCACATTACAAAATTGCGATATCGTTTAGTATTGCTATGTCGCAGAGTTGTAAACGTGATGCTTTCCAATTTTCGAGACTCTTTCGAAAGACAGCGCCGACATTAAATCAACATCTGCTTCCAGCCCATACATTATTTTACATTTTATTTTAAATGCTAGAAACGTCATCGAAATCGGTGTAGCGATTGCCGAGAATGTCGATTTCACCATTCCTAAGTATCCGGAGCTAACGCTGCAAGCATTCCGCATTTCAGTGCGAGCGCTCTGCTCGAGCGCGTTTCCGGAGTTTCCTTTCTCCGTGCAAACGAAAGGCTAACGGCGCCGCGACTGGCAGACATGGAAGGAGGAAGAGATTGGAATTTTCTACCTCCCCCATGCCCGGCGGCCCTGGCTGCATAGCGCCTCTTCCTCTTCACAACCACTCTCTCTCGGCGCCTCCAACTATCACGTGACGAAAGCCGTGAGCGAGGGCATTGGTTTGGTCGCGTGAGCTCAACCTCCTTTTGCCGTTCTCTCTTGCGACCGTCCTTTCAATCTTTTCCGTTTCACATTTTTTCACGGCGGGAAGCGGCGCCGGTTGTTCGGGCAAGTCGGTTCGCGCCTGTTTTCGACTTTGAAAACTGGCCGAGCGTGCCGCATTTGTGTGGCATTTTGTGTCTTCGATGCGTTAACCAAGGACCCTTGCTGACCCTCGGAGTACGCGGCGTCGCTTCTTTGACTCGGAAAGCGGATCCTGCCTCGTCGATACGGAAAAAAAAAAGAAAAAAAAAAAGTGAGTACCGCACGAAAGTGCCTTATTTCTGAGAATTGTTACCCCCAAATGCCCTTTGTATGGGCATGTCACGTTTGCGCGACGCGCTCGAAAAGTATACTGTGAGCTTGCCGCCGTCTTAAATTAAGCGTTGATACATGTTTGTCACAGATAAAATAATGCTTGCTTTTTCCACATTGTGAATAACTATTTTATGACGCGTTTTCGTGTTTTTCTCGATGATCCTTATAACGTGCGAGATGTAGCGCTGCACTGACAAATTTAATTCCTAATTATATTGCAGTCATCCATAGTCCGTGGAATGCGTTCGGGACAGTTAGTGACCCTGTGGGGGTGAAATGCTAAAACACCCGTGTACTTAGATTTAGGTACGCGCTAAGGAATCCCAGGTGGTCCAAATTATTCCGGAATCCCTCACTTTGGCGTGCCTCATAATGCAGATAGTGGTTTTGGCGCGTATAAGCCCCATAATTTTTGAACGTTAAGGAGAGTTAATTACTCTTGACAGGCTTATCACAGCTGCTGCTGTACGCATGCCGAAACTTTAGGGCTTCAACTAGTGTCGCTCGTTTGGCGATACAGAACTACGCTGCTTGCTCTTCCAGTGGCCCACCATTCCCGCATTAATATTGTTGGCGATCACGAACGCGATCAGGAAAACTTGCGTAGCCGACATGATTTGTTTGGCATGTTTATTGTTATTCAATTCCTGGTTGACGCGGTAGCGTCGTTCAAAAATATTTTGCCTCGAATCTTGATCCCCATTGTTCTCGCGTAAAATCGCGCGCTTGCTGTTGCGTGTTACTGCGCTTATTTGCAACGTGTTGTGTTTCAACTCGCATTGTACTGGTTGCGTGTGACTCACCTGTTTTATTCTTTTCATTTGCGTTTAGTGACGGTGATGTAACTGTGTACTGCGCATTTGGTCGAGCTACACTCACCCACGCTTCGAATCAATTGATTGCTGGTAGGCATTTCTAAAATATTGCGATCTTTGTGGGTGCCTGCTCATGGATGGAGACTCGGGAACACGCCGCTTTGCGCATAATTTTCTTTCGCGCTATCAATTTAACCCATAAATTGTGCATGGCTTAAATTCGCATCGGCGTTCCTACCGCAAGTCATAATCTGAATATGCTAAATCTCGCGGGCTGAAAACGAAACGTTAGGTGAACTCGTAACTAAAATTCATGAAAATCTGGGGCTTTACATGCCGGAAGCTTGATATGATTATGAAGCACGCCTTAGTAGGGGACTTCGGATGAGTTTTTACCACCTGTGGCTCTCTAGCGTGCACCCAATGCACAGCACACGTACATTTTTGCATTTCGCCCCATTCTAATGCGGCCGCCGCAGACGGGATTTGCGCACCTTCAGCATGCCCCATATCTTGTTTCCTTGTTTGTTTCTCTGGTTAAAGAAATATCGCCAGGCCATCTACGCGTTTCCACGCTGTTGTGTTCTTCTTTCGGGAGTTTTACGAGCCAAAACCATTTAGCCGACTAAGCCACCGCGGCGGGTCACGCTGTTGTGAATTGTTGCTTTGTTTGTTGTTTACCCGTTATTTTATCAGAGCTTTATGGGATCGCTGAACGCACTTCTCTGGAAGGGAAGGGAAATTGAAATTTTAGTGTTGTTACGAACGTTTAGCATAGCGCTATATATCGCTTTATACCGTTGCCGCGACGTTCTCAGGCACAAGTCTGGTTGGCGCATGCTCGCTAAGCTGCGCCAGTTGTACGCGTGGCGTGCTTTTTAGGCAATGCAAGCAAACCAACCGGTAGCTGGTGGATACGGTAGCGGCAATACTAGAACGGCATATGGTAAATGCTTGTTCATTTAATGTTCCAGTGGGAACCCGTGAGGTAACTGGATAATTAAATAAATTGAGGTATATGTACCTACTCGCCCGTAGCGTCAACCGTTGAGCAAAATCAGACACTTGCAGCGTTCTGTCAGCAAGCTGAAGCGCTGGAAAACAGAACGATGCATGAGAGAGTGGTTTCCTGTGATCCACATAACGATGAGCTTGTGTTATCGCAAGACTAATTATTTGCAACGCTGAAAAGGTCATTTCTTATTCCTCTTGTGCCCTAGACATGCGGAAATATAGTCTACAAGTCAGGCCGCCTTATTGTTCCAGAGCGGATTATGTGTCCATATACGTGGTGTCTTTTTTTTAGCTGTACCATTTTTTTTAAAATTGCCTGTGGCAGATAGCACAATTATAAATCTTGATCAAAATTACTCGATAAGGCGGCCATTACGTTACGAGAAACCAATATGCTTTCCGAATAATTTACTTAATTGCGCTAATAAACAAACTACTTTGCAGCACATATTTTAATCGACGAATTGTAGCTAGTGGTTATGCAATGCATATCGACTTAGACCGAGATTTGAGGACTACGCTAGTTTCAATATGATAATTTTGAATGTGTCCACCTAAATGCATTGGCGTTCCAGTTAGTGTGTGCTTCGATGTATGAAACAGTGTTTTCTCAAAAATTAAGGTAAAAAACTGCATTTTTACTGCAAGTTTGATACCGCATATCTCGAAACCGCTGCCATCCTCAGAATTTGTTCCAAGTCGATATGCCTGGCATAATCACTAGCTACAATTAAAATATGTGCAGTGAGGTAATTAATAAAGTTAATTAGTGTAACTGTAAATTGTGCAATTAAACGTTTTGATTTTTCGTAGAATAGGCCACCTCATCGAGTAATTTAGAACAATTTGGACAGCACAATTGTGCTGTTTGCCACATGTTCTTAAAATTGTAGAATGTCAACCATGTAGAATGACAACATACCGTATGTTCTCATTCTACAAGGCTTTTTTTTTTTAGACTGAACCAAATTAAAAAAAAAAAAAACATTGCATGTGGCAGATAGCACTTGGGCAAGCGCAATGGTCCATGTCATATCACATGCTTCAAACCATTTCGTTATTAAGCTGCTTGCTGTGTAACAAAGAGAGAGAGAAAAAGAATTATTCTTTATTGAGATGCTGGAGATGTTAGCCTGGCTATTCGCCTGACATGCTCTTCCAGGCGCCTAATAACGTAATGGTTTGAAGTAGTGATATGACTAGCCCATGGCGCTTGTCATGTAATTGTCATTTTAATTGAGTATGCTGTTACCGGTAAGCTGAACCAACCGCTGAGTAGGTTGAGCTTACCACTGAGGCGAGGATGACAGAAGGTGAATACGTCATTATGGCCTCAGTAATGACAGAACAAGATGTTGGCCTTCAGAATAACACACGGATGTAATGTCCTATCGTTTGCGCCTTTAAATAAATAAATTCTAAGTGTGACCTGTATGTGTGGCATATGTATTTTTGTGTCCTCATTAACTGATAGTTTGGACCGAAATTTTTTTATGCTGCTTCACTTGGTTCTTGACAAATCTATCTTTCCTAATTTAAACCACAAGAATGATTAATACGTAGAATTTTGCCGTCTTCAGTTTTTCTGCTCACATTGACTTCCATACTTCGCAACAGCTAGGATAATAAATTCAAATTCAGTGCTGCATCTGGCTAATGCTTTCTCTTGGTTCTGGAGTTCATGTTACAAGAAAAAAAAACAAAAAAAAAACAGAGGACGCCGATCAAAAAGTGGTAATAAGAATTGGACGCACGGAAGCCTTGTTCACAACACGAACTGCTCGAAACGACGACATTCTGCGTATGCAGGCGGGATATTGCCATCGTTGCGATACAGCGTTTTTCTGTAGTTTTTTTTTTTTTTTTGTAGTCTGGATAGCAAGGGATTCCAGAAACTCCCTTCAAATCCACTTTCCTTAGCAATGATAGAAGCCTTGACTCGTCGGTGGCATATTCAGCCTGCCACGTGCTCCGCAAGTGCAATTCAAACGACATTGTTTCTTCACTTCTGATTCATTTCTAATTGATATCTTTGACATAGATTTCATGCTTCAAGCACTTTCAGAATGACTGCTTTCGCTGATGTAAAGATAGTCGTGATTCGCGCAGGCTGTTCTGTATACAATGCTTGGAACATATCTTCTGAATCTTCACATCTGCCTGTTCATGCTGCAACTATAGTGGGCCTAAACGTGGGACATTGACTTCATAGGGTTTCAGAACAATTGCGATGGCCTTGCTCACTCAAGGGACATAGGCGAGGGTCGTGCGAGCTCGAGGGCGCGTGTGACCGGCAATGTGGCAGGCCTCAACGATATTTCGTCGAACGAATGAACATTTCCGGTTATGCGCACTCGGACGTAATCTCTGCAAGTCGTTGTCAGAAATCTGGTCGCCAGGATTAAAGCAAAAATTTTACAGCGATCCCGGCAAATTTGCTCTAAATCAGGACGCTCAGGGCAGTGGCGTATCAGGTGGGTGTGGGTGACCGGGCTTCCGCCCCCCCCCCCCCTCTCCAAATATGGCTTTTTTTTTTTTTTTACGGTCTGCGCCCTGCTCCCTTTTGTGCCTGGCACGTCGCCTATTAAGAAAGGCGCGTACCCTTCGAACGTGCGGCTATTATGGGCATTCGCGTCTCAACGCTTCTCCGACGCCTGGGAACTTAAAAGAACGAAGCACCGCAGTCAGGACGATCGCGATGCATTAGCTCCCCCACCCCCACCCTCGAAAAAAAATATCCGGGCTAAGCGCCTGGCTCAAATTACGTCGCGAACATTCTGAGTGCGGTTACCCCGGAAGTGTTTCATTCGTTGCGTATAACATCGTTCAAGTTGACCAGTGACCTCGCTTGGCCGCGCGTCCTTGAGTCGACGCTGCCATTCAACATGTCCCCAAAAGGAGGCCTTGTCACGTGTTCTGAAAACCTGTGACGCGCGGCGCATATATGTTCCTGCCTGCACGTTTCATCATGAACTGGTACATGTGGACACGGTGTAGAATTGTTTTTCGGCGCAAACTGCTACTACGTTTAAATCAACAAAAGATGCAATTACAAAAAAGGGCTTGCAGCATGTGTATGATTTGAAAACGAAAAATGTCGCTTGCGACGTAGTTGCGGAGGACGTGGCAGCCTCCAACCTGGCACTGGCCTTCTTGGACAAGGCTGTTGTTATCGCCAAGAATCCGGATTTCACGGTATATCTCGGGGGCTTGCTACCGAGGCTACAGATAAGGCCGAATCGCAGCGATGGCATTATTGCATCTGCGTACGGAAGATACCTAGGTCGGATTTCTAACAGTTACTGTTTGCGAACAAGGCTGCGGTATAACTGAGTGGGAAGTCTTCAGTCATATGCAATAAAATATTTTTATAGCGAAGTTGAAGGAGGAGCCAAAATTACGTCACTATATTCATTACTGCCGTTCACTGCAATATATGCGCAATGTCGCGCACAAGTTTGAACTTGTACAGAAGAAAACGGCTTTTCGGCCAGCAGAAGTACTACATGGCCACGTGCTCGCTGAACTTCTAATAAAACAGCAAAGGAAACTTCGGCGTCCTTAACACACCACTTAGCATCTGTCACGATTGCCTTTACGATAGCTGCCTTCTGTTTCAATGTGATGATCTTTCGTTACCGCTTTTAGTTGGGTCGTCTCTAGCATCGCGAAACCGGCGAAACGGCGACGCGGTTGAATAGGTTGCACGCTGCGACACCAACAATGTTCGTCGTGTGCGAGCAGCACGTGGTACACACAGGGAGGCGTGGCCTCTGAAATTGCACCGGCGCAATCTCCGAGGCCACGCCTATAGCTACACTAACTAGTCTGCGCGGTGCCGCAGTGAGAGGAATTGCAATGGCGATCTAGAGTCTGCTTATGCGCAACTACGCGTAGTGGTGACAAGGACCAGTGTTCGAGGGTGGATTCAACGCAAATACATAAACGTTTTAAACACCGGCAACGAATGTGTGCTCTACCCTGCGGAAAGCAGAAGCGAGCCTGCAAGGGTCGGACATTTCTTTTTTCGGGGAAAACTGAAGTTTGGTGTATCTATTGGCAGGATAAGCTTACTTCGTTGAAACGAGGTTATAAAAACATGGATATCCTCGGAGATTTCAGCGGGAATGTCATTCATTTTGTTGTATACAATAATTTGTTATATCCCGTTTCGTTATAACGAAGTTTCACTGTAACATAATTGTTAATCTTTTGTCTAACCTTCTAATTGCAGGTAATCTGAGGTCGAGCATCATTGGAACACGCTGAATTTTCTGTGGGTGCATCAGCCTGTGGAAATGTCTAAGCCAGTTCCCTGAATCGTGAAGTGTCCAATTTGTTATAACAGCCAGCCACAACGCAAAACTCTAGGAGGTGCATTAGAAACATTTTGCTTATGTGGTGGCGTGTTACTGATTTATTAAAAATTCTTTGAAACCTTTGACCACTTTAGCGCTTCATTTGTGTGAACAATCATGCTTTATATTAAGCGTACGTGGCTTTGACACGTGTTTATCGCTTTTGTGGCTCTGCCAATATTTGAGTGTTGCTATGGTGGGTTTTAAGAAATGGGCCATAGGGATTGGTGCTGTCGGTAAAGCCAACCTTTTTTTCAATATTGCGAGGAATACGAACATCCTCATTGATTTCTCTATGTGGCAGATAAGAGGGAGACACTCAATTCCTTTATAATTAATGCTATAATGGAAGGGTGTTTTCTGTATCTAAATTCTTGTGCGTGCCAAACATCCATGCAAGGAAACATTCTGTAT
The DNA here is from genome assembly GCF_013339745.2 of Dermacentor silvarum. Taxonomy (NCBI): domain Eukaryota; kingdom Metazoa; phylum Arthropoda; class Arachnida; order Ixodida; family Ixodidae; genus Dermacentor; species Dermacentor silvarum. The sequence goes on from NC_051160.1 coordinate 85,149,732, forward strand.
TAGTGTTGCAGGAGGCTTTGATATTATTCCATCTGCAAATCTAGATCAGTGTTGGCAAGGTAAGTAAAATGATATTGGGTCTTCCTGGACGTAATGGGCAGTGTATGCTGTTTCTAGCCAGATCACTGAAGGTAGGCAACATTTTGTTGGATAGTTGACATCGGAAGGAGACAGACCATCTGGATTGCAATATGACCTCATTTTAGCTTCTGGAGACTATTTAAAATGTCATATTTGTGCTAGTGCTTCCCCTCCCCTAGCTGACGATAGATCAGGTGTTGAACTAAAGTTTAGAGAGGTCAAGTCCGTTGTACTCTATTTAGTGTATATATTCGTACCATGTTTATTGCTTATTTGTTTCTTCACTTTTTTTTCCTCAAAGTGAAGATTTCGTAACTTTATGGAATACATTCTCTGTTGAAATAACCTACGTCGTGTTCAGATTTCACATCCTCTCCACTTTAGATCTAAGTATATTTCCACTGTCACTATCTTTTGTAAATACTATAAATACTGTGAAACAATGTTTAGGGCTTAGCTAGATACGAGCGACTAGAAAATGTCATGCCTTAGTTGACCAGTAGATGTTTAAAGCATTTAAAAAGTTTTTAAGACATCCTCAAAACGTCCAGGAGAACGTTTTGTAGCCGTTTTCAAAACGTTCCCAAGATGTCTTGCAAGACGTCTTCTAGCCGTCTTAGAGACGTCTACAAGACGTCTTGTAAAACGTCTGATATCCCAAATTTGGCGGTGCATTAGACGGTCTTAGAGACGGCTACAAGACGTTTTAAGACGTCCGACAAAATCTTGGTAAGATGTCTTGAAGAAGTATTTAATATCTTGCCAAAACGTCTTCAAGACGTCTTGTAAACGTTTAAAATGGCTTTCAAGACGTCTTTCTTATCTTGTCAAGACGTCTTGAAGACGGCTTCTAGACCAATGTGTGTTCAGTGGGGTAGAGGCCCCGTAAGCCCGGGTCCAAGCGCCCGTCAAGCTCACACCTCTGCACCATAGCCGCCTGCCCTTGTTCCAACTGCTGACGTGTCTTCTCCCTCTTTCATGATCATGATGATGATCTTCCACCATCGCACGTACCCGCACTTCCGTTCTTCTCTTCCTCTTCTTTTCTCATAGTCTCTCGTGGACTTTTCTTTAGATTTGCTTTTTTTCTTGCATCGCCTCGCGCACTTCACATATCACACGCACATCGTTGCATAGACTGAGAATCATGGAAGCACAGCGAACGCGCGCTTTATACTGCGCCGTGACACTTGCGCCACCTACCGGCGTACCCTTAGAGAGAGAGTGAGAGAGAGAGTTATTTGGAATGATTTGCTTCATCCTACCGTATTGGTGGAGCAGCGCACTGACAATGACAATGTGAAAATACACAAGAATACACGACATTCGCTGCCACCACAAATACCGTATGATGATTAATCACCAACTCGCCCAACTTTCCACATTAATGATTTGCTGCGCCGCAGCTGTGGCGGAGAGGGGGAGAGGGGAGCGCACACCTGCGTAGGAGAGGAGAATGAGGGAGAGTTGCGCATGCGCAATATGGGTGCGGATGCCGCAGGACGGACACTGCCCCGAGCATAAGATGCTTTCGCATCTAAAACGTGCAACGTGGCCGGCGTAACCGCGCACAAAGCATATGTATGGGACGTTTGTCACAAGTGCGCCAACGGTTTGCCGGAGAGGATCCCACCCATGGCTCAGGACGCGATGGACGTAGCGGCTGCTGATATGGCTGCATGGTGGGTTGCAGACGGAGCCTAGTGACATCGGCGTACGTAGGCGGCACAACCGCTTCGAACGACTGAAGTCCAGGGACGGCTTCGGCGTAACTAAACGGGGCAGCCGCAGACATTCCTTGGGCCGGCCTGGCGACAACTTGAGCCTAGCTAAGTGGCGCTGGTGCCGGAGGGCGCTGGTGATACTCGGGCATATGAGTTCGGCGATTTCCTGTTCAATCACTCGGCGCAGGAGAGGCGGGAGTGCGGTGGATGGCTGTTCCACATGCTGCGGGTGAGCAAAGGGCAGCAGAGAGAGCTGGCGTGCAATTTCTTCGAGCACAAATGTCTTCATTTCTGCCAGCAAGGTGGTGTGGTCCCAAACGGTTGACAAGCCAGCGAGATCTGCGCCCCGTGCTGGCGGCCGACGGGTCAAGGACCACTGCCGGCGTAGCTCCTCATAACTCTGGTACAGCGTTATTATCTCTGCCACTGTGCGAGAATTTTTCTCGAGGAGCATGGTGAAGGCGTCGTCGTCGATGCCTTTCATGACATTTTTGATCTCATCCAACTCGGACATGGTTCCGTTGGTTTTCTTGCACAAGTTCAGAATGTCTTCTATGTAACTTGTGAAAGATTCCCCGGCCTGCTGAGCACGTTCGTGCAAACGCTGTTCTGCAGGGCGGCCAAACACGTCGATAATGGCAGTCTTGAAAGCGGACCAGGTCGGAAAATCGGATTCGTGGTTGTTGTACCACAGACTTGCTACTCCCGCCAGGTAAAAGACCAAGTTTCTCAATTTTCCTACCTCGTCCCATAGGCGGAAAGTTGTCATTTTTCCGTGGGCGGAGGGGCTGTCCAGCTTTCCGAACCCCACCCAAGTATGCTTATATATATATATATATATATATATATATATATATACCAGAAAAAAGCGATTCTGGGTCCGGGTAAATATTCACAGCGAAGTAGACGCGCGTATGAAGCGGCCGGGGTCCGGCCTTCATCAGAATACAATACATGGCGTCAGTACAGTTTATATACATGTGCATATCAACGATATATATATATATATATATATATATATATATATATATTCAGTATATCTATACTTCAGTGAACAATCTTTCGAGGTCAGACGAAGTTTCCAGTGTAACTGTTATGAAAGGTTATATATATATATATATATATATATATATATATATATATATATAACCTTTGATAACAGTTACACTGGAAACTTCGTCTGACCTCGAAAGATTGTTCACTGAAGTGACTAGCTTATATGAGTATTTCCAAGACCTCAGAGTAGGAGACAATTCAGTTTCACAGCCTGGGTCCCCTCGCACCGCCAAGAGACTGGCGTCTCTTGATTTAGCCATGCGACAAGCAGATTCAGGTAAACACATGAGGGAGTTTACTTGTTTTGTGTGGATTACATCGCACAAATATAGACATCTATGAAATAGCAATGTAAGGCCTTGTCAAAGATTTCATCTAAAAGATACAATCAAGAAAAATTTTCCTGACGAAAGGTCACTTATTGAGAAGACGTAACATATATAAACATTAAAGGATTAT